>NW_017295943.1:20343-37376 GCF_001594075.2 Trachymyrmex cornetzi
CGAGAATCGTTATCGATAGCTATCGACGATTATCGCTTGCGCTACCGACGGTCGCTATTGTGGATGATTCTGTAACATGGCGTTAACGATTATAATCGATTCAAAAATCGTTACAACTTCATCGAAATAATTCGATAGCTATGCAACGTTGCCAGATTTTTAAGCAGTTAATATTTAAATTATCAATACAATGAGAAAAAGAATACATAAGAAATTGGACAAAGTTAATCATAGCAATTACAATAATGATAACGAACAAACGAATAACAGCACAAATGACAGAAATAATAATTATTTCACGATACCATTTATATCGAGTATAGCTAATAAAATAAAAAATCAATTTAACAAATACAAGGACATTAAAATAGCTTACAAAGGCATGAATAAGTTAAATGGCATTATTAAAGTACAAAAAGATAAAATTAATAAAATGTTACATAGTAACGTGGTGTATAAGATATCTTGTGGGGATTGCAATGCTACGTACGTTGGTCAAACGGGTAGAACTTTAAAAACGAGAATGTCTGAACATAAAAATCATATAAATTGGAACACACAACAGAAATCTGTAATCACAGAACATAGATTAGAATATTCGCATGAATTTAAATGGGATGATATAGAAATCCTTGATGAAGAGATAAGTTTAAACAAAAGACTCACATCTGAAATGATACATATACGTAGACAAGAAAATAGCTTGAATTTACAAACTGACACGGAGAATTTGAACTCAGCATATGAATTTCACACATACTAACATTATATCATGTAAGTAAATATCAATTTTTAAGTTATAACTGTATTCATAATTTATCTAGTACTGACAAATAACTTTTGATAATGTAGTGTTCTAGGGAGCACATTGATGTAACGTAATAATTAAGAAATATTGATAAGGATCCGATACAAGGATCGAAACGTATATATTCTAATACAATAAAGAATTTGACACACAACTACACCTAGTGTTTAGACTCGATTGGCATTGATACACACATTGATTTATTCATACGAGTCAATAATCACAGAATTTTCATATTAGTTAATATTTAGTAACTTTCTAGGAAATTTATGAACGCGAGCAAGTCATTTATTAACCTCATTAACCTCATATGTCTGTGAATTATACGAATTAATAGTGTGAATTTGATCAAAATTAAAAGAAAAATTGGCCGCAAAGAAGAATTGACTTCATTAATAAGAAAATGTCGCAAATCACATCATATAGGTATATACTATGATAAATATAAAATGTACAAATGATAAAATATTATGGTAGATAACTTTCATTTTACAGCAAAAAAACAAGAACTGCAACGGCATCACAGTTACAATTAAAAAAAATGATTGATTTTTTCAATATAAATAAGGGTCTTGCAGAAGGAAAAATCCATGCACTACATGGAAAAGAAGAAACTCAAAAAAATTCATTTAATGTAAGCAGCATTGAATAAGTTATTACATATTAAAAATTTCATATATATTAGAGAAATTCCAATACTAACCTAATATTATATTTTTTAACTAAATTTTGAGTTATATAATAATGACTAATAAAATAAATTTGTTAAAAATTAGCAAAGCAATTGCTGATATGTGAATCTTTGTGATTGTTGGTGCATAAGGTAGTAAGAAAATTATATCATTAAGCACACATAAAAAATCCAGTTTCTACTGTTTAGACCTTTTCATTTATTGTTTGTATTTACACCGTGATGGTCTTGTTAATTTTATCTGCAAATTAATTTAGTTACGTTAAAAGTTGTATTGAGTTATTAATTAAAAATTTGTACAATTAGTTAAAAATTAACTAAATTAAATTAAAAGTTACTAACTCTTTAACAAATTACTACCCAACTTTGAACATAAAATTTTGCAAATTTGTTCTATGTAATTACATGTGAATCTATTTATATATTTAAGGTTTGGAGGGACTTAAAAAGCCGCATTTCTATAAAAGCAAAAGATTTGCGGAAGGCTAAGGCGTTAACAGGGAATAAAGCTGTCGTGCAACCTGAACTGACAGAACTGGAATTACGTATAATTGGAATAACAGCAGCCGAGTATGTCGAAGGAAGTAAATATTGTGCAGACAGTATCCCAGAGGAGGAGGTAATTTTTCTAAATTTTTATAACTACACATATAGGAAAGGCCCATAACGGTCAAAGCTGGAACTATATGTTAAATTTTTCTTATGTGGCTTTAATATACAAATTTCAAGTTCAAAAATTTCGCCAAAACGATTTTCGGACATTCCCCATCGAACAAGAATCGTACTACCACGATATTAAATTGATAATCAATTTAATAATATCAATACTTATAAGCATCTTACACATTACCATTAGAGGGTGTTCCAAAATTCGCGAATCAAGATACTATGGCAAGATAGTTCTCGAAAAATTAAATAAAATAGTTAATTGTAAATTTTTATTTCAAGAAATAGGTGTTGAGATATAAGAGCTTAAACCTGGTCAATCAGAGATATTTATGATCGCATATCTCCAAGGAAAACAGAAAAGTCAAATTAATATCAATTTGACATCATATTGACAAAAAGAATGATGTAAGTTTGGTCAAAATAATGTCAATATGATGTCAAATTGACATTATTTTGACTTTTCTTCTTGCAATCACTAATACTTCCAGTTTTGGCACTATAATATTATTGACTCACGAACATGTGACTATTTAAACGTAGTTTGTAATTGAGCTTTAAACCTTTATATCTCGGAAAGTGTTTCTTGAAATAAAAATCTACAAATAACACTATTTTATTTAATTTTTCGAGAACTTTCTTGCCATAGTATTTTGATTCGCGAATTTTGAAACACTATGTATATATAACTGTGAATGTAACATATTCTCTTCAAGCATTAATCGGTTTTTTTTTACAAATATATTTATTTTTCCATGCATATAGAATTTGCTGGAAGAACTTGAACGTGGGAACAATACAGTATTGTCATAAGTGTTGCCGAGTGGCATGCCGCTCAGTGCGATTGACTCATGATTTGTAGATCCGGGTTCGATCCCACTTGCGCTCCATATACGCGATTTTTCGCGTTCGCCGTTCAGATTCGGCGTTAAACTGTAGGTCCCCTCGAGTGTTGGCAAATTCTAAAGAAAATAAGAATGCAAACTACCTACCAAATAAATACAAAAACATAAGCAAGCCATTTGCTTCCTCGAAGAGGATCGATTTGATATTACTTTCGTTGAATTTGATGATTCGTATTCATTTCTTCCAATATGTCACAAGTCATAAGTGTTTGTACAAACGTTTCACAAGAAAAATTTCAAGATTCAGAAGATGGTGAGAAATCAAATTTATTTATGTTATTAGAAATTATTATAAATGCTAATATATCCTATCAAAACTGTACATTATATAAAAAATCTTTCTTATAATTATAAGAAGAATCCTATTATAATAGGAGTAAATAAATTAAATTACAAATACAGAGATTATATAAATGTATAGATTATATAAATGTAGATTATATAAATTGAGAATATAATACAATTATATTGGTAACATTATGTGCATATTACAATAATATAAACACAATAATCGTATATTGGAATAGAAATTACATAATAATACGTGTATAATATGATACAATATATGCAGTGAAAATAATAACAAAGTAAAATTGTAAAATTATCATAAAATTCATTGTAAAGTTAAATTATTGTAAAATTATTGTAAATTTTTTTTATTGTAAAATTTCTAAATCCATTTGCTTAATTCCTTTAACATATTTTTGAAACTATGTAATATATAATTATTGTAAATGCAGGTAAACTGTAAATACAGTTCCTTAAATTCATTATTTGTCAAATCGAATGGATTTTCTGTTCCTCGCAACAATTGTCGTTGCGCTCTTCGTCTCAAACGTTGGACACGATCTTCCATCACCATTAAATCCGCAGCAAGATAGTCAAGAGCCATCCTAACCAAAAAATGAAAAAATCATTTTAAGGAAAGTAAAAAAGCAAAATAGGAACTAGCTAACAGTTCGCGGTATTTTTATTGTAATTAATATCATTCATCTGTACTTTGATATGTATCATTTCCGATTTCTTTTATAATAATAATTGATTTCGAGTCTATAGTCATTACATTCTTCCAGTCAAACGAATGATTAAATTTGACTTTTATTTTACACATATTATGTATGTGACCCGTCAAATACGTATACATCGTATAATAGTTTGAAATACAATGAATTGTTATTAAATTCTTTATATGTACTTACTTTCAACCTGTATTATTAATATTAGTTACATTTCTTCTTATCTTGATAGTTCACTGTGTCACATATATTACACACATATGCATACATTTCCTACTCCAACATGTCATCGATTTATACCGACTATCGTTAACGGCTTAGCGAGACCTCCGGTATCGATCGCAATCACATTGACACAGTTTCGACACTTTTCGGAATTTAACGATCTAAAATATCGAGAGTTGTCGATAACTACTAGTTACAGAATAACATTTTGCGAGAATTATCGGTATCGATAATTAACGACAACGATATTCGTCGTTAATGAGTTACAGAATCCCGGTACCGGATACCTATCATGAAATAGGAGGGCTCCGATTGCACACATCGCATATTACACACATGTATCGCTGATTGGCCAATTTAAAAATAAAATAATCTTATTGGCAAAACAGTAATAAGTTACTAAACACCAGTTGATATGAGTGGTGTGTACAATCAGAACTGTAGGCAAACGGGATCCTCCCTCATGAAATACCTATCATGAAATATGTCGGAATGGATTCCGATCGGAATTATTCCGTTTTCCCTAGAAAACACAATGGAAATCTAGGGAATAATTGAATATTTCCGATCGGAATCGATTCCGACTTGTTCTGTGATAGGTACCCTGGTATACCAATGATTTTTAACAACAATTATGCGCTTTCATTTTTTAGATCATCGGAATCCAAACAGTCTAAGACAAAAAAGCAGAAAAAATATGATCAGAAATATAAAAAGGAATGAGAGATAGAAGAAGTTTTAAGAAAATTGTTACAACCAGATAAAAATAATAAGAATAGTGCTTACTGCAAAATGTGTAAGACAATAAGTGTGAAATCGGGAAAAATGCAATTATATAGACATATGGAGACAGCAATGCATTAGCGTCTAAGCAAAACTATATCAAAACAAGTTAACCTATTTGACATAACTAAATCTTTAGTTGATCAAACTAAGTTCAAGAAAAGGGCTGATTTTTATTTAACATCATATATAGGAGAACATAATTTATCGATGAATTCGATAAATCATCTCCCTTTTCTAATCCAAGCAATTTGTCCTGAATATGAGAATGCAAAAAAAATTCAATGTCATCGTACCAAATGCACAGCAATAATAAAAAAATGTTCTGGGTAAATATTCCAATTAATAACACAACATTTAAGAACAACTACTTTTTCATTAATCGTTGAGGAGTCGACTGACAAAGGTTGTACAAAGCACCTTGGCATTATTGCTAGATATTTCGATAGTGAAAGGTGAGTAGACATATTCTTTATATTCATATTTTTTTATGACCTTTATTAAACTTACATTGAACTATTTTACTTTCCAGGATAAGAGACTCATTTCTCGCATTAATTTCCATGAAAGATGCAAAGGCAGATGACATTCATGGAAAAATTATCAAGTTCTTCACGACACATAATATTCCATATAAGAAGAACCTAATCGGCTTTGCCTCTGATGGAGCCAATGTAATGGCAGGTCAAAATAATTCTGTAATGACTAGGTTAAAGGCAGAAAATAAATCTATTTTTTTAATAAAATGTATCTGCCATAGCTTTAGTTTGTGTGCGAATTATGCATGTAAAAAGCTACCTAGGGGAGTGGAGGATTTAGTGAGAGATGTGTATAATTATTTCTAATAGTCCCAAAAGAACAGCTTTTTATCAAGAATTTCAAAAGTTTACTGAAATTCCAGTCTACAAAATTCTTCACCCCGTCCAGACAAGATGGCTTTCACTTGAGTCTGTAATTTTGAGATTATTAGAACAATATGAAACTCTAAAATATATTTTGTGAATGCAGTTACAAGTGATAGATTATTAGCAGCAGAAACTACTTTACAAAAGTTGAATGATCCGTTATCAAAACTTTTTTTACAGTGTTTGAAATTCATTTTACCTATATTTAATAATTTAAATAGGGAGAAATGCAATCAACTTTTCCACAAATCTATCATTTAAGATCCAAAATT
The DNA here is from genome assembly GCF_001594075.2 of Trachymyrmex cornetzi. Lineage (NCBI taxonomy): Eukaryota > Metazoa > Arthropoda > Insecta > Hymenoptera > Formicidae > Trachymyrmex > Trachymyrmex cornetzi. The sequence goes on from NW_017295943.1 coordinate 26,615, forward strand.
ACAACGGTATATAAAACTATATTGGAGTGTTTTATAAGAAGAGACTTGATTATGAACTGTGTAACTGAAAAAATTAATTACAAAAATCCATATAATTTTCTTAAATTGGAGGACATTTATGTAGGTGCTGAAAACTGCGCTTTTCTGTTACGTTTAACAATGGAATAACAAAAGAACAAGAAGTCTTTTTTAGAACGCGATGTTTAGATTTTTTAATTGAAAGTGTCAATCAGATCAATATTCGATTTGATTTCACAAATGATGTTCTCATAAAATTGGAGTTGATTAACCCTGAAAATGTTAAAAAGGGTAGTTCGACTTCAATTATTCCTTTGGCATTGCATTTTCCAAATTTGGTACCGGAGGAGGATTATCAAAAATTAGATACAGAATGGCGGCTACTAAGAAATTCTGAAATCCAAAATTTCAGCGACAATGGTAAAGAGTTTTGGGTTTCAGTATTGAAAAAAAAAATATAATGATAATACGCCAATGTTTGGAAAAGTTAGTACATTTGCTATTCAATTACTTTCTCTCCCTCACTCTTCCGCTAACGTCGGAAGATTATTTTCTCAAATTAATCTAATAAAAACCGATGTAAGAAATTGATTTCATCTGCTACTCTTTCTGAATTCATACATACAAAAGGGGTGGTACCCAGTTGGACACGGCTCAATTGGACACGAGCCACTCACAGCGCTTGAGACTACAAAGCTCCGGCTCTAGACTACTAGGCACCGGTCGCTGTGATTGGTGGTGTCCAATCGAGCCGTGATCAATCGGGATCACCCCTACAAAAGAATACTTAAACAGTAAAAATTGCTATACCTTGTTTATATAAGAAGAACTATTTAAACTGCATTCTAACAATATGTATAAGAAAAATAAAGACTATGAAATTTTAACTGATTCTGAGACTAGTCATTCTAGTCAAATTAATGAGATTGAAGATTAAAGAAAAAACAAAATAACGTTATAATTTTCCATTAATGTTACTATTATTCATAAAGCATATTACACAAATTACAGTTGCATTGTTGAGTGGAAAATTGTAACATTAATGTTATGTTATTTTTTTTGTGTTTCCTGAAAAACAATTGCAGTTGCATTGTTGAGTGGAAAATTGTAACATTAATGTTATGTTATTTTTTTGTGTTTCTTGGAAAACAATTTTATACAGATATTAAAATATTTTTTTCTGTTACTTTTTATAAAATATTAAATAATTTGTAATAATCATCAATGTAATTATTAATGAGAAATTTATAAATAAAGATTAAAGGAAAAAAAAGTATATGAGTACATTCTTTTTATTATTTTTACTTTACTTGCTACCGAGTTGTTTTCGGTTATGTATTACTTATAACTACAATACTTTTTTCTATTTTCTAACAGTTTAACGAAATTTTTTGAAAAAAAGATTCTACTGCTTTAAATTTCAAATCTACCGCTTTTTTGGCATACCCTCTACCGTCTAATTTTTCAACCACCTGGCAACACTGATGATGTATACACATTTCTGTCCTATATGTACCTACATGTTCCTATACGTCAAGATGCAGTATCCTATAGGCCTTTAATTCTCATAAGCATCTTTTCCGCATTCCTATGGGTACCTATATTAACTTGAGAGAATAATATATATTCTATAGAAATAATTAAAAATAGTTCAAACTGAATATAATTCCACATTATGAATTTAACAGGATGTTTTTATATATATTTTAGGTTAATATTCTTATGGCTTCCATGGGTGCTTTCTATATAAAGATTATGCGTTTTCTCCGTGTCTAGATCCATTCTTGAAATTCCAACGTTTCATACTAAATTTCCTATGTCATCCTATATATACATGCTGCGTAAATCCTATAGGTATCTATTATAAGAAATTTAGAGGAAATAAGCACAACAGAGAAGCTATCAGCGTCAGGGCTGTGTGGCTGAGTGGCAGAACGGAAGTCTACCAATTCGGAGGAAAGACCAGTCTTTGGGTTCGAGACGAGGAACGCCCTGAAATTTTTCTCTGTTGTCATCAATTGTTTACACTGTACAAGCTCCTACAGAGGCTATGTTCCAAAATTTACTGTCAGCACTGAAAATCTATAGTGCACATAACGTAAACTATAGATTTTCAGTACTGCCAGCAAATTTTGGAACAGAGCCAGAATCTTATAGTCCTCTATAGGAACTCATGAAAAAATTTCCCCATGGGAATTTACAGCAAGATAAGAGTCTCCTCCCATGGAGAATTGTCGAATTTACCATGGGTACCTATGGTTAGGCAAACCCATAGGAAAATGGGAGGGTCCCGTTAGCACATGGTGCGATAGCGTACGTCCCGATAGCACATGTGAAATTTAACTTAATTCCCGATAGCCCACGTCCCTTTAGCACACGTCCCGATAGCGCACGTCATAAAACGCCTATTTACCCGATAGTACACGTCCTGATAGCGCACGTCCCGATAGCGCACGTCCCGATAGCGCACGTCCCGATAACACACCCCGATAGCGCACGTTCCGATAGCGCACAGCCCGATAACGCACGTTTCGATAGCACGCGTCCCGATAGCACACGCGAAATTTAACTTAATTCCCGATAGCCCACGTCCCTTTAGCACACGTCCCGATAGCGCACGAAGCAAAACGCTTCGTCCTGATAGCGCATGTCATAAAACGCCTATTTACCCGATAGCACACGTCCCGATAGCGCACGTCCCGATAGCGCACATCCCGATAGCACACGTCCCGATAGCGCACGTTGCTAATCGCTATCGAGAAAAAGCTTGTGTCTTCCCGATAGCACACGTCCCGATAATACACGTCCCAACAGCGCACGTCCCGATAGTGCATGTTCCGATAGCACACGTCCCAATAGCACACGCGAAATTTAACTTAATTCCCGATAGTCCACGTCCCTTTAGCACACGTCCCGATAGCGCACGCCATAAAACGCCTATTTATCCGATAGCACACGTCCCGATAGCGCACGTTGCTGTTCGCTATTGAGAAAAAGCGCGTGTCTTCCCGATTTGATTTATTTTTTCTTCGATTTTGTCGTCAAATTTAGTCTTGCTCAAGTCTTTTTGGAGCGTAAATATATTGTGTAAAAGGATTTGGTGATCTATAAAATCATTTCGGAAAAAATGGAAATTTGCAATTTCGATGTTGTTTTAAGATTCCCTTAAATCCGTTCTATTGGTAACTTATTGCATTTTTAAGGGAGGGCTTATACCCAAATACAATTTTACTTTTTTTTACTTTCTTCTAATTTTTCAATCTAATTTTTTCAGTAAATGTTAGAGCAGCGGCTTAGAAGTCGTGATTTTGAAAAATATTATTTCGCGCGAAGAAGTGGCGCTATAAGCGGAAGCGAGCGGCGCGAGTATCACATCGTTAATTAGTTCTTATGTAGCTTACAGTAAGGAAGGTTGTTACGTTCCGCCGTGTGTTGCGAATAAAGACTTTCATACAACAGCAATTGAGGAACCACTCGACCGTGATGGACGCGTCTCGAATTGGGTGATCCTAAATAGTATATTTTTGAAAGTGTTGCCGACTTAGACTGAGCATTGAACTTCACCGATGCGTGCCTGCGGATGGGCTTGACTCGTTCGTTCGTCTTGACGCGCGTTATTTCGGCGTGACGATGTTGTAGACGCAGGCGCTCTGTGTCCGTTCGGGCTGCGCCATTTTCGCGGGCATTGCATCATTCGTTTTGATATATATTTTAGACGTGATACACATTTTGGACGTGATCTGGCCGTATCGACCTCCTATTTACTATTTGGAGGCGGGAGCCATTAATTAAAGAAGAAGATACAACAACATTTCAGCATTTATATGTCACTCATTTATACAGTCCACTCAAGTACAGGAAGAAGATTCAAACGATAAAACACGTGCCAAGCACCAGTTCTCACTTGAGAATACTAAAAGTAAAAGAATGATAAATTCCATGCTAGCCCTGAATTCCAAGAATTTTCCAGGATATATTAAATTGTAGGATAATTCCAGGGTTCAAGGATTTCAATAATCGCCAGATTATCTATAAAAGAGACCATATATCAGTAAAAAATGTGAAAAATGTAATTTTAGAATTAAAATGTCTATTTTTACATATTTTTATTGCCAAACAATTTAAGGTAAGAAGAGAAAATGTAGCATGCTTTGAAATATAAAAATTATATATGGAAAGAAAATAAGTTTTTATAATCTTTTTCATTTAACTCATTTACCTTCTTTATATTATATTCTGTTTTTAGTTGCACCTTTTCTTTTTGCATTTGTTATTTTCTTTCTATTTTCCTTTTTGCTATTTTATTTACAATATTTGCATCAATTTTCGTCAATTTTATTTGCAATTCTTTAAGTGGGACATAATTGCATTTCTTACATAACACTAAAATATATATTTTGTTCGTTACATAAACATTTGTTTAATACAGTAGAACCTCGGTTATTCTAATGTGGACTGAAGTTAGATCGAATAATTGAGAAAATCGGAAATAATCGGAATTATCTTTTGTTTTATTTAAAAAAATATTCCGCAACTCAAAAATTAATGTACTTAGTCAGGAAGTTTCCGATAGTGCACGTCGCTAATTGGCTAATTTAAAATAAAATATTTTCATTGGTAAAACACTGAAAAGTTACTAGGTACTGACCTACGTGAATGGACGTGTGCTATCGCATGGGTGCGCTAACGGGACTCTCCTAATTAGGCTTATTACCAGTGAGAAATGATAATGGAATCGACGTCGAATCGATGTCAATTCGACGTCGATTTGATGATTTCGACGTCGAATCGACATCAATTCGATTCCATTGTCATTTCTCACTGGATTAGACGCGGTTTTGTATAAAACGAAAGAATTTGACAGAAAAAAGCATTGCTTTGCCCCGCAAATCAAGATATTGAGTTGGGGAAAAAATTCTTTTGCGAATTCCAGGGGGAAAGTTAGGGGAAAAGTCTTTTTTTATGTAATAAGTATATCGTATTCAATAGAGCAATGTTTCACCTTTAAGGATCTGTTTTTTAAATTACGATATGATGATTTTTAACAGAGTTATGAGCAATAAAAGTCAAAATGTTCTTTTTGTTTAATCTGCGATAACTCAGTAACAAAAAATCGTAGAAACATTTTTAAAAAACAATTCTGTAGGGAAAGCTTCAAGCTTTCATGACAGATAGTCGAAAATTTTTTGTTTCTTCAGCTAGTAGTTTTTTGTATGTAAAAATTATCAAACTGTCAGAAACTCAAAAAATATAGTATCTTTTCGAAAGTAGAGATTTCTAGTTTTAAACCCCTTTTCTTTAATTTAAATTTCGTTTATTTTTAACGAAGATGTATATACAATTTTTAGCTAAAAGAAACGAAGGAACTATTTTTCCAACCCAATATTAATCGTTAAAGTTCACGACTATTCAGGTTAAGAAATCTATACCAGCCACGCAACACGTGAAGTTGCAAACGAAGTTGCATACGTTTCGGAGAATAATCGATATCGGTCAAGGCTTCGATAATGGTCGAATAATCAGGTTCTATTGTACAATTCATTTTCAGATATAATCTGAAACAGAATATATGCTAACTTACCAATTTCATCTTGTCTCTCTACATTGGCCGGGCATTGTTTGTTTTCAATACTACCGTCTGTAAGAAGAAATATCACATTTACTTTGCAAAGTGATGCTTTTATTTATATGATACTTTAAAAAATTTACTAGAATATTAAATAATACATTAATTTAAGCATTGAACATTTTACTTAGGGATAAAAATAATGCGTTATTTGTAACGCCATTACTTTTACTCGTTATAATAATAATTTAGGAACGACGTTCTGCATTTTTTATGACGGTAATGGTAACGCCGAAATTGGTAACTTACCAATTTCATCTTGTCTCTCTGCATCAGCCGGACATTCATTTTCATTGTTTTCAATACTATTGTCTGTAAGAAAAAAGTATCATTTACTTTGCACCATATTTTATTTATATGATACTTTAAAAAAGTTACTAAATAATACACTGATCAAAGCATTAAACATTTTATTCCGGGATGGAAGTAATACGTTACTTGTAACGTCATTAGTTTTACTCGCTATAATAACGATTCGATAGAGAGAGAGAGTGACGTTCCAAATTTTTTATGCCAGAGTTGTAGGAGGCACTTTTGAAAATTAACTCGTCACCATATAGTAACTTGTTACTTATAACGTTGACACATTACTTTTACTCGTTACTTTAACTCGTTAGCAAATAACATTTACTTGTTACTTTGACTCGATACAAGTAACGAGTTACTTTTCAAAAGTGACTTCCTCAACCTTAGCGTTCAGTTATTTATTGTTACCGTCGTAAAAAGTTGCAACATTATTACCAAATCGAAAAACGATAAAAATAACGGCATTACATACTTCCCTGCAACTTTCATTTAATTGCAAAGTACTTTCTTTTTATAACAAAACATAATGTAATAATTAATAATTCCCATATTTAGTTGCAAACATCGTTTATTACTGCATTATGTAATTTATAAAAAAAATTTCAACTTCCAAAAAAAATAATTAAATTTTGAAAATATAACTTTATAACAATTCTATTTTTCTTTTAACTTGTTAGATCTCAATATAAATTATTCCAATTATATAAAGTTATTTGAAAATAAATAAATGTGTTGAAATGTATGTAATTATTTTTGAAAAAATGTCTTTACTAACAAATGTAAAAAATATACATATGTACAATATTTGAAAGTTGTTTTAAAACTACTCCTCACATTTATTAACATTGCAGTATTATTGCGATTATCCTATATAGGGTATAAAATGTACCCTGAATGTCTTGAAAAATATAAATTAAAAATAAGTTTATGATAAAAGTTGTAGGGTTTAAAAAAATCTATTTACTGATTTTACCAGTTTGATTTTGGGTGGCGTCATCAAGGTAAGATCGAGGTCACGTGGAGTTTTTTAAATACATATGCCCACTTTTCATTGTATTTCTCAAGAAATTTTGAAAACATTATAATAAAATAATTTTTTATTAAGTATTTTTTTAGTTATAAATGTTTGAAAGTTATAGTATTGTTGGCATTAGCATTATCTAAAGTGTCCGACTGGTTAAAATCTTTTAAATGTTGTTCAAGATCATAACCTTGATAACATTTGTCAAAATTAAAGTCTTTGGAGATTGTTTCTCTTATTTTCGTTTTTAGTGTGAAAATGGAAATAAGAAGAACAACCTCCAAAGACCTTGATCTTAGCACATGATGTCAAGATAACGATCCTGAACTACATTTAAAAGTTCATTTAACCATCATGCATCATTCGAACATCTTGAATCAGAGCTAGGAAGTATCAACTATGATTTTCAGCTTGGTTGCCGTCTCTTACCTAATTATCTAGCGCATAGTCTAAATACTGATCAATATTTAGACTGTGCATGAGTATGTGAAGTGACGAGAACCAAATTGAAAATCGGCCGAAATGTGTAGATATTTTCCAGGTCTGCCTTATATAATGATAATGCCGGCGGTACTGTAACTTTCAAGCTTTATAATTCAAAAAGTAGAGGAAAGTCACATATATTGACATAGGTCTCATAAAGTGACACCCCCTTATTTCTCAGAAACTAACCTTTGCACCTTATTAATACTAATAAAAATGTGATCTATTTAGTTAATTAAAGAAATTCAAACTCATAATTTATATATTTGTAGCTTATTTCTATACCAAATCAGCTAAAAACACATTCTACGAATCCGAGAAGAAAATTTTACGATGTTCTTTTACAAATTACGTAATTTAAATAATAGTGACTGTATTATTGATAATATTATGTCATTTTAAATGCTTATAGTTTCATAAATTAGTTTTTTTTATAGAATAGGATATATCTTTATCTTATAGAATAAAAATATAGGCATTACTGTCTACTATGCCAGTTTTGGAGCCCATTTTATCAGATCCTCATTTTTGCTTATCTTACGGAAAACTTAATTATTGTAAAATTGCAAATAGTATAAAAATTGCTTGTACTATCTGATAGAAGACACTTTTTAGTTTGTACTTGTGTTTTTGAAATTGTATTTTTACTCTTAGTTTAAGAAATATTGTCCAAAAACAAAGTGGTATGTCGGTATCGGTTACTTTCCCCTACTAAATGAAAAAATATTTTATTATAGTATTTTGAAGAGCTTTCGAGATAAGCTACAAAAACGTGCAAAATGATTGTTTCCGTTTGAAAAAAATCGATTCTTGGCGGAAAAAATTTTTATGAAAAATTACACAAAAATTACATAGATTGAAACAAATTCTTAGAAATTCTTCGCTTTTCGTAATGAGTATTATATAATATATATATGGGCAGGGAGTGGGCAGTATTTGAAATACAATGTATTTAAATACGTATTTAAATACATTTTTGTATTTTGTATTTAAATACTTTTTTGGAAAGTATTTTATATTTTGTATTTAAATACTTTTTTTGAGTATTTTGTATTTTATATTTGTTGTATATATATATTATATATTACTAAATACATCAGATTCTCGGTGATGCCCGCGGGAACTATTCAAATATAAAAAAAGCATTTATTCGTTACAACACATCTTTGTATTCATCTGGTCCAGTAGAAAGATTATTTTCATTTGCCACATTTATTAGCTCTCCAACGCGTAGTTCTCTCTCAGATACATCTTTTGAAATATTATTGTTTTTAAAAGGCAAGTACATTGTAAGATAAATAACATTTAATTATATATGTTATGAGTTATAATATATAGTTTCTAAGTTCATAAGATTCTAAATATAATTTAATTTTGCAAATGCAAACAAAACTAAAGATTTTTTATAAGAGAAAAATAAAAAAATATGTAAAATGTTAAATAAGATTAATTTTAAATAAAATAAGAAAAATATGTTTTTTTTCGTTTTAAAGTGTTTAAAATATGTTTTAAAAAGTATTTTGTATTTAAATATTTAATGTATTTTTCCCACTCTTGCATTAAATAAGTTTAAATAAAATTGGAAAAAAGTGCTTTGTATATCAAAAAGAATAAAAAAACTATGTCTTTAAATACATTTTTTTTAGGATTTTGTATTTTGTATTTAAATACAATTTTTGTGAGTATTTTGTATTTTGTATTTAAATACACAACACAAATATATTATTATATTTTTGTAAGTATTTTGTATTTTGTATTTAAATATAATTTTTTGAGTATTTTGACCACCCCTGTATATGGGTAAGATATCCATAATGGGACATAGAAAGAAGTTGTTTGTGTCTTACAAGAAATTCTTAATTTTTTGTAGATATTCATAGTGGGACGTAGAGTGGTATCGTTTGTTCGAAAAACTCGAAATTTTACGCCCTTTCCGTAAAAATTCGTAATACAGCGTCAAAAACGGTATACGGAAAGACATAGTATTTATTGGTTTTTCAAATAAACAACGCCACTCTATACATCCCGAATATCTACGAAAAACTAAGAATTTCTAAGATCTTGTCACAATCTACGTAGTTTTTCATTAAAAATTTTCCGTCAAGGGTTACCTGACCTTGGCGATGCCATTCAAAGTCAAACTAATAAGATCAGTAAATACAAAGTTGAAATTCTAAAAGTAATTAGCACGCAGTCATATTTCCAAAATAAAATTCATTTAAAAAATACATACATATGGATGCGTGTATTAGTTTAACATCTAACTTTGACTAAATGTAGCGCTTCTCCTATTACGTAACACATTTACATAAACGATCCTATTTCTAATTATCTAATTATCTTATTATCAGGAAATAGGTTCTTATAAACCCTACAACTTTTGTCTGCAACGTTCTTTTAGAAAATATATTTTTCGAGATATTCAGGAATTCCGATACTTAGAGGTATATATCCTATATTCCTTTGAAATAAAATATATTCTTTCAATTTTTTTTGTTATATTATAAATGTTTATAGAAAGTATCTATTATCTGGTGCGTACGTGCGTGCGTGCGTGCATACGTGCGTGCGTGTGTTCAATGTATGTAATAATTACAAATTATAGTAAAAAATTGTAATTATAATGTTAAGATTTTAATAAAATAATTGCTAGTACAAAATTTTAATTAATTTTAGTTATGCATAAATGTTTTTAAAAATAATTACTGAATTAATTAAAATATAATATTAACTATCAAACCGGTAAATCTTTCTCCATCCATTTCGTGTTGTACAAATTGTTTGTTAAATGATCGGAACATGTATAAAAATTGCTTTAGAGGCAACCTGTAAAAAGTAAAAAATTGTATTAAACGTACAAAAATAAATAAAAATGTATTGTTAAACGCTTTGTTATATAGTTATATAATACTTAAATATTGCATAATTTGACAAATTTTTGTATTTTAGGATTAAAATACTATAACTTAATTTTTTTTAAATTGCATATATGAATGAATGCCAATGTGAATATGACTACGACAGTGTCTCACTCTATATCTTATTGTAAGCGCCGAGACACTACCGTGTCTCCAGATATTATGTATGTACATACATACACATATACATATCATCTCTGGTGAAAATAAATTGTTGAAATATACTGAAATGTGTCAATTGATATAGATTTCAGCGATTTCAGTGATTTATTTCCACCAGGAATGATACGTATATGTATTAGGTGTTAAACTTAATTCCTATCGTTTTTTCGTCTCGAAAATCGATTTGTTTCGAAAGGAAGATGAATGAATACCTTAATCAAAGTAATT
>NW_017295943.1:37658-37955 GCF_001594075.2 Trachymyrmex cornetzi
GAGCATTATCATGCAACAAAATGACTTTGCATCGATTGTTGGCTACGGATGATCTTTTTTGCATCAATTTGTCACTCAATCGGCCTTTGGAGTAACATTCAACTGTTTCGACAACTCTAAAAGCGTTTGAGCTGGATTTTCATCAAGCAATTCTTGCAGCTCGACATCTTTGAATTTTTTCGGCTGTCATGGACGTTCTTTGTCTCTCACATCAAAATCACCGTTTCGAAAGCGTTCAAACCAAACTCTACATGTTCTTTCCGATGGAGTTTCATCACCATACACTTCGGATAATAA
>NW_017295943.1:38136-40256 GCF_001594075.2 Trachymyrmex cornetzi
CTCGCCAGCGTTGGAGCCAGCACCCTCTAGTAGCGAGCGATAGGAATTAAGATTAACACCTAATATACGTATATGTATGCATGTATGTACATACACAATATCATATTCACATGGCATTCACATTCATGAATGCAATTTAAAAAAAAATTAAGTTATAACATTTTAATCCTAAAATACAAAAATCTGTCAAATGAGCCAATTAATATAAATCAATATAGGCTTCTTTCTCTTTGTGTTATTCATTTATCGGTCTATTTTTCACTTTATATAAAAAAATAAATAAATTTTATGTAATATATACCTTCCTTCTATGAGAGCACTTTGAGCGTTGGCAATTTTTGTGTTCCTTTCCCGATTTGCACGCACATGTATACGTTGAGGATTTAGATCTTCTTTCACACGTAGGAAATCTATTTCCTGATCAATAATTAACTTTTTTAAGTTATCTGAAAATAGTATATTACATTAAGAATTTTAGTTTCTAAAAAATTTTTCTCAAAACATTACATTTTTCTCATAACACTAGTTTTTACAAAAATTTGTTTCTTTTTAAATTATTTTGAACAACAAAAAAATTGTTTCTTATAGATTTCTGAACGCCAAAAAACGATGCTATAAGTCATATGTCACTAGCATGTCAAGGTTTCTTAATAATATTCAATTAATTGACGTTTAATGTGTAAAAAATCGCTTTTTTGCGATATTTGACATTTTTTGTATAACAGATTAACGTTATCTTGAAATTTATTGCACAGTGAAAGTTATGTTTACTAATTATTTTAAGTGTTATTTGAGTCAAAATATTTCTTTATATTTTTTAACACAAGTGATAATTTAAAGTAATTCCACGAACTTTCTATACAGAAGCTATGTGTTTCGCAGGTTACATGTATAACCCGCGAAACACATTGCTTCTGTAACGTCCGGTGCGCCTACAATATAACGCCCCGTCCGTTTATCAAGCGAGCGCGAGCACGGAACATAGCGAACGATATAATACGTGCCAACTATAAGCGCGTGTAGCTATAGGCCAAGCCACCGAAACCGTCGCGTTCGAACGCCGCGCATACCGCGCCTGCGCCAAAACATAAATGTCGAAAACGATGCAAGATGCACTTTTACGAGAAAACACCGTTAACACGATGTAAGGAATAATCAAGATAACAACTGACCTCGACGCAGCTGCTGGGAAAAACCGCAGACCTGCGGGAAAACTATAAAAACGCATAACGCCAATGCAATGCATCGCCGCGCAACCACGAATGCACCCACCGGTCACAAAAGGGCCCTGCATACGAATAAAACCATCGCGGATAGAACCAAAGCGCACATAATCGAGGAAAGACCTTAAATAAACATCAAATTCCACGCGCACAAGGAACAAAAGGATCCGAAACGATACAAGAAACTTATAATGAAAAAGCGCGCAGGAAACAAGTGCAAGCCCTGCCGCAACGAGCTGCGATACACGATAGCCAAGCACGTCAATACGAATCTCGCAACCCCCGCAGCAGAATAAAACGCGCAATCTAACTAAAACCCTATTGTCATTAGAATAAATCATAAATTACACAATCAGCAAGTAATAGTGATTTCGCAATGGCACGTGAGCGAAAACGTCCCCTTGCCGCGAGGGGCCACGAAGTAAACAGTATATAAAGCAGAGCGTCTAAAGACAAGACACCTTTATTCTTCCCGAAAATCCACAACAGTAAGCACTCCTAGCGCTTTAATTAGCGCTCCGGACTTTCCGTACTTCCCGCCGAAATCCAGCTCCGATCGTGCGCCAACCACAGCGTCTGAGGGGCTACCTCCTCGCCTGGTTTCAACAGCGCTGCCCATAGCGATGCTGAAACTACCTCCCTGCGGAACTCCAAACGAGCGCCTTCCACGGCGTCGAGGCTTCCGCACTCCCTCTCTCTCTTTTTCCAATTGCCGTATTCACCATACGTTTTTTCTGGGCTTAGATGCCGCAGAAGAAGCGTCCGCGCGGCAAACGAGGAGGGTGGCGCGTACATATAAAGAAGCTACAGCGGGAGCTTCTCTGCGAGGGAAAGTTTGACCCTTCCCGGCATTGGGAGGAAAACTCGGGGAGAACCAATACGGTCGCCGCCGTCGCG
>NW_017295943.1:40631-45637 GCF_001594075.2 Trachymyrmex cornetzi
TCAAGCAATTAATTATCTCCGAAATTCGTGCTCGCTTCTGAGCACTGGTGACAGCTGCCGATTCTTAACGAAAGAAAAACGCGTCAAAACACCGCGTAGAAGCCAAGGCTTCGCCCCGCGCGCCCCGCTCCGCGCTCACGTTCCCACAGAGTTATACCGCGTCTCGTGACCGTGAAAGTCTCGCGCTCAGGACGTGACAGCTTTTCTAAATAATTTAATTATTAATACATTTAATATTTTTATATAAGATTTAATTAGCAAAATAGGGATTTTATTTTTATAGTTGGTACATTATTTACACTTGTACAAAATATATAATAAAATATAAACGAATCCGTTTGTATTAAAGAATTAAAGCAATATTATGCTGATTGAATTCTTAGGTCTTATTTTTCAAAGAACGTTTTGAACTGGTGCACACTGGCATCAAGTTGGAATGAAACAAGTTATATTTGATTTATATTCCAACATTTCCAACTATTCCTACACACCAACGTACATCAGTTCAGAACATTTTTCGGAAAAAAAGAAAACAGACTTATTGTATAAAATAAACATAGACATAGGTAGTCCACTTGACGCTATAAATGCTTCGAATGCATTTTTTGATAGGTCAATTGTTAAAATTCGTTCTTCCAATTGGTCAATCAAAATCTTCGAAGCATTTGTAGCACTAAATACCCTAGAATGTCTATGGAAACAAAGTAATAGAGAGAGTTACCTAAAAAGATCCATATATTTGAATGTGGTTTTCGAAGTTTTTGCGCAGCTATTTTATGGAAACTTTCAACACCATTGTTTGTTCTTACAGGGCAACCAAAGGTGCTAACTTTCTCCGCTTTTGTTAACCACGTATCGAACATATTAATTTAAAAACTTTAATATATTAGGATATTGAGAATATATAGAATCAGCAACATCTTGCATAATTACATAGGCATTTGGAAATAAATCAGTCGGTAATAAAGGTATATTCATTGAAATGCTCAATAAGTCTGATGGAGCTTCCATGAGACCTAAATGACGCCATTTGCGCAAAATAGCCTATAATTTAAGTAGATATAATTGAAAATAATTTTTTTTAATTATGTAAAGGTTACTGTTAAGGTTCTTTAGTAAATCGAGTTACCGTAGAAATATCTAACTCTTTTTGTATAATGAAGTTGAAGTAAAGTAACCGGACCCAATTTGGACAGTTTCCTAATGTAGGCCACTCGCTGTTTACATATAATTATACGATTAATTCTACAGATGGCAATAATAAATCATGCAGACGATCTGTACGACTCGATTGCATTGATTCATAAGTCATATTATTCATTCTCTATGTACAAAAATAGAAAAAAGTGATACGACGTGATCGTGTTATAATATTTCGTATGTAAGTATGCTTTTTTTAATTATCAGAACGTGATTATTAATTTTCGTAGTTCCTGATATTGTAGCTCTATACTACATGGGCTGAAAAGTCCCGGGATTTTTCAATAGGTGACGCCACTAGAAAATGAACATAACTCATTTCGAGAGGCTCATCTGTCACTAGTTTATGTATGAAGTTTCATGACATTTCGTCCATTCGTTTACAAGCTACAGTCGTTTGAGTAATGCTACTTTCGCCTTCGTAAAAAAAAATGGAAAAATAGGAATATCGCATCTTGATCAAACATTGCTTTTTGATGGGAAAAACTTCTGAACAATCATTGCAATGGTTGCAGAAATGTTATCCCACATCTGCTCCTTCGAGAACAACAGTTTATCGGTGGTTTAGTGAATTTAAAATGGGTCGTATAAGCATCGAAGACGCACCTCGCTCTGGAAGGCCAAAAGAGGCTACGAATGCGGAAATCGTAAAGCAAGTGCATCGAATCGTTTTGAGTGATTGTAAAGTGAAGTTGCGCGAGTTAGCTGAGGCCATGGGCATCTCAAAAGAACGGGCGAGATACATTTTGCACGATCTTTTGGAGATGAAAAAGCTATCAGCGCGATGGGTGCCGCGTTTGCTGACCGTCGACCAAAAACAGCAGTGCCTTGATGATTCAACGGTCGGTTTGGCACTGTTGCAGCGTAATCGAGCGGACTTTTTTCGACGTTTTATGACGATGGATGAAACGTGGGTCCATTACCATATGCCTGAGTCCAATAGGCAGTCTGCAGAGTGGCTGGAAAGCCACGAAAGCCGACCAAAGCGGTCAAAAGACCAACGCTCGGCCAGGAAGGTTATGGCATCCGTTTTTTGATGCGCATGGCATAATCTTCATTGATTACCTGCAGAAGGGAAGAACAGTTACGGGAGAGTATTATGCAGCGTTATTGGACAAACTGAACGACGAAATAAAGAAAAAACGGCCCCATATGGCGAAGAAAAAAGTTCTGTACCATCACGATAACGCACCGTCACACACGTCCTTAAAAGCGATGGCCAAATTGGACCAATTACGATTCGAATTAGTTGCTCATCCACCATATTCTCCAGACTTGGCCCCCAGCGACTATTATCTGTTCCCAAACCTCAAGCGGTGGCTCCAGAGAAAGAGATTCAGATCGAATGAGGAAGTAATCGCGGAAACCGAGGCGTATTTCGAAGGCTTGGACGTTTCGTACTACAGAAAGGGCATCAAAATGTTGGAAAATCGCTATACCAAGTGTATCGCCCTCGAAGGCAACTATGTTGAGGAATAAATATAACTTTGTCCAAAAAACGCTTGTTTTCATTAAAAATCCCGGGACTTTTCAGCCCGTGTAGTATATAGAGGAAAGCTCCCTATTATGAGATACCGAGTTTATTTTAAGTAAATGCTGGAAGTCTATAGGTAGAATTTAAAAAAATAATAGGTCATTTTGAAGGCAATTTAATAAGTTTTAAGATAGTGTTATGTAAAATTTAATTCAAATTCTATTTTTTCTGACAATTAAAGAAATGTAAAAAGTGAGCAAGTCGTAAAGTTAAAAAATTGTGCTCCTAATATGAGATACTTCGAAAAATCGATAATAAAGCGCATAAAGTACATTAGTATATCGCGCGCGATTAGAAAATTTTATTTAATATTTTTCTAAAATATAAACAAACAAAAAACCAGTGTGCGGGCAAAATGAGACAATAATGAGTATACAATGCATGTATCCAGGACTCGTCTTTAGGTAGTTGGAACCAAAGCATCGTAGAAACAGCGGCACTCGATGTTCATTCCTTTTTAATTTTTTATTACTGTATAATAATTAACATTTATACTTTAGCAACGATTTTCATTCAAACATAGGAGTAATAAGTTATTTCATATTATAAATATTTTGGATATCTCATATTACGATCTCCACGCTTGATGATTTTACGATCATCAAATCTAACTTCTATAATTAAGCAATTCAACGTATCCCATATTTTTCTATTACGATCTTAGTCTATCACTACGAAGAATTTATCGTCAAATATTTTCTTATTGAATAATAAATAAGGTTTAAAGATTTATCTCAATGAAATTTGAAGATATCCAAATTTTAAAATCTTTTTTTACGACTACAGGCATGATCTAATAAGGAATTTTCCACTAAATAGTTTTCAATCTAAGAGCAATAAATTCATGGTGAAGACAACAGAGAGAGATAGCGTTTATTAGTTTAACAAAAACACCGCTATCTCATAATAGGGGGTTTTCCTCTATACTTTACAACGCTATATTTACAATGGTTTATACTTTTGTCACAACGTTTTGTTTACTATTAAAGAAAAGGAATTCGTTGTTTGGTGATCCCAATGTGAACCATCTCTTGTCATGTTCGAGCAGTCCCAACACGCACCACGCAAGTGCACGTAATTAGTGATGCAAAGATAAAGGGTTTTTTACTTGTCCGAACTACGAGCAGATCCACAAGCATATTTTCAAGAAGAAATAGTTAATATGTATCCAATATTTAAATTACTAAATATTTTTAAAAGATATGTTTATACATTAATATATATTCGTACAATAAAATTATAAATTTATGAAAATAACGTTGGATTACTTTTCCATATTTTTAATACAATATTTTCGTATGAAAAAAGAAAGTTATATACGTGGTTCACATTGAGTACAAATTTTGCTAAGGTGGTCCATTTTATTATACTTTTTTTAATTTTTTTTATTAATCATTACTGCATCTATATAAATATATAAATATAACTCATATTTTTATTAAATGTTCAGAAATGTTCCTTCTTTCGAATGTGACCATTGATTTCCAATTTCGACCTCAGCAAAAAATTAAAAAATTCTCAAAGCTTAGAGTGTCCAAATTGGGTCCGGTTACCTTACCGAACTTGACGTGTGCAAAATTCGAGGATAAGTTAACAATGACATGAGAAAGAAAAGTGACAGTTAAGGATCGGAGACGCTTCATTGACTAACTGCACAAATATTCATAGACTACTCAAAAAATGAGATTATTTTATTCAAATTTTGCAGATTTTTATGATTTTGGGTGGACCCTAGTAAGTAGGCACCTCAAATTTTCGGTACTTTACTGAAAAATCACATTAATATAACAATTTATTCAATAAATCAAAAATGAAGTACTTGGTTGAAATGAAACCAACAGCCATGAATTTTCGAGTGAGGAAAGTTTTCATTCATTGATGAGATTGCTGCTGCTTCGTAGTCCGACATTATAAACTGCACATTTTTTTGCAGATTAAGAGCTAATTCTTTAACTTTATTCCAAATAGCATTATACATTGATGTAGTACGCTTTTTACATAAAACATATACTGCAGCAATACTCCTAAAAATATATTTTATTATTAACAATACATGAAGAAAATTACAATCAATGGACTCTTCAAATAATCAAACTAAATGTATAAACAACCATGGGCATTTGGAGTCAACGCTAGATATTTGTTGCGTAAAATTATCTTATATTTATAACATATATTATTACACTAATTTGGACGTTTCGGCTAACAATTTTGAGCCATCCTCAGCAATAATAATTACCGCTAATCATCCCTATTGTCTAGCTGCATCTCG
>NW_017295943.1:47562-50192 GCF_001594075.2 Trachymyrmex cornetzi
CGAGATGCAGCTAGACAATAGGGATGATTAGCGGTAATTATTATTGCTGAGGATGGCTCAAAATTGTTAGCCGAAACGTCCAAATTAGTGTAATAATATATGTTATAAATATAAGATAATTTTACGCAACAAATATCTAGCGTTGACTCCAAATGCCCATGGTTGTTTATACATTTAGTTTGATTATTTTATTATTGTATGAATCTGTGATAAATACAATTAAATAAGAAAGTATTCAATTTTAAAATATACTGGACTTACCGTTTCCATGTATCGAAAATATATTGTATATAACTGTGCAATATGTGAAAACCGTGGAACTGTCTTTAAATAAAAAGTAATAATGTATATATTTTATAATATAATTACACAATTACACACAGATTTTATTGATGTACAAATATAAAGGTACAACTTACAGAAAATGTTCCATCCACATATATTTCTGTAGATGCTGTTAATGCAATTAATAAAGCATCTGTACTAAAAATAATATCTATTTCGTTATTAATAGATATAACACGTTCTTTATACATTTCTTTTAATGGTTCATATATATATATTTCAATAAACAATCTTTTAATTTCTCCATAGAATTTGGTATGAGAGGAAAGTAGCTACTTCTTGCTCTATGCAGAATTGTTCTCATAGATGAGTACGTAATATATGAACCCGCAAGTGGATTACTGTAATTAAAAACATACATTATAATACTCTTGAGGCTTCCACGAGTATTTTCTATACGAGAACTATGTGCTTCGCGGGTTATCTCTCCGTGTCTTCTTAGAATGCCTAGGCATTCTAAGAATGGACTTGGACATGCAGATAAAAACATACATTATCTGTATAATTCTTAACTATGATTTGTAATATAAATGTTACCTTCGACAAACAAAATCGAATATTTCTTTTGGTTGCAAACCAGTTTCTTTAGACATATCTATCATATCACTTTTCAGCTTCATAATATCCACAAGCAATGGAATATATTCATGATTGTGTGAACGTTTGATAATAAAGTGATCATTCTCTTTAATCAAACAATTAGCATTGCAATTGCTTAATTTTCGATTAGCGCAACGAAAAATATTACAATGTTTATCTAAATGGTAAGTATAGCTTTCGTATACGTATTTGCTTAGAACATATATAAATGGAAGAGGCATTGCCTATACTTCCCATGGCTCGCGCTGATGCAAACATCTGTGCGAGAGAGAAAGGTAGTAAGGGATAAATGTTCCCAATGCGCATGCGCAGCATCACGTTTTACACATCTGTGTAATGTACGAATGTGTAAAAACACTAAACCAACTGCACAATTCACACAGATGACGGTGCTGCGCATACGCATTGCGAACATTTATCCCTTACTACCTTTCTCTCTCGCACAGATGTGGCTCACGTTCAGCGCCCTATGCCCCTTCCATTTATGTATGTTCTAAGCGTATTTGATAGTTCCTTCTCTTTTACCCTTCATAATTTCCATCTATAAAAACATATATTATAATACTAATTAAATAGATGCTTTATGCTGTATTGTGATCAGAAATTTTCCAGAAAAAGTCTTTAATAAATTGCTCTCGTTGAACGCAAAGGCTCATCATACGTTTCGCATACGTATCACAGGATATTTTTTTTTAATATAAAAGAATGGAAAATAAGTTGAACGCTTATAATTATTTTCCATTCCTTTACGTTTTGAATCCGGCAAGAAACGCTTTCCTGATTTCGTAAAGCGCGCGCATATTTTGCCCATGATACATCATTTTATTCTTGTTTAACATTTGGTGAACAACAAGGATAAAATGATACATCGTGTTTTACGAATACATGTGTTTTACGGAATACATCCATTAATACCTTAACATACCTTGTGATTTATTTTGCAATCGACGACGAGAAAGAAACAGGAAGGAAAGGATAAATACGGTACTAGCAGAACTCTGGTAAATGCGGTATTTGCTTTCCGACAATAACGTCAATAACGTCGGGAGATAATCCAAAGACTGGAGCAGATTTTGCATAACATCACGTAGCACGCCAAATTACACCTCCCAAAACTGTTGTCAATTATGCACTTTCATCGCATTTGAATAACGGAAGATTTCAAATCATTTGATAAAAAAATGAACATGCGCGTAAAAAGCGTTTCAAAAGTGCTCGCTCTTCAGAAGCGATTTAAAAGCGCTTTTTTATAGCAGGAATATCAAGATTTTGTAGATATTATTTATCAACATTTAATTTTTTTAAATAATATCTCCAAAAGTTTTTGGATCGCTGATACGATAATAAAATTTATTTATTTATTTATTTATTGAAAATTTTATAAAATAACGAATTAATTTTCAATTTCCTTGTGAAATCTTGATGTTTAAAACAAATTTCAAAGTTGGTATATTTAAAATATAACAGGATGCTTATATTTCCCCCTCATGGGACGCGGCCTTGCCGTGGCGAGGGGGCTCCCCCAAGGGAAACCTTGGGGGTCTAACGCGTCCCGTACGGACTCCTCCGTTAGATAGGAGGAGTCTGTACAACCGGGTCCGGCACCCCAAGGGGGCTCGCTCCTCGGAGCGGGCCCCTGGGAGAGCCGCTCTGTACGGAGCGGCTCTCCACTGTGCCGGTAGGGG
>NW_017295943.1:51713-51958 GCF_001594075.2 Trachymyrmex cornetzi
CCCTGCAGAGAGCGGAGGATCTCTCCGTGGACTTTGACGCCCAGCCGATGGAGGCGGTGGCAGCGGTGGCCACACGCGAGCTGGGCGTCATTGCCAGGTCCGTGGAGAGGTCCAAAAACCTGAAGGGGGACATCGTCCGGGACCTGTGGGCGGCGTTCGCTAAATTGACCGCCGCCCTGGGTTCCGTGATGACCAGGGTGGGCGGCGCGCCGACCGTGGCCGCCGTGACCACCGATGACGGGGGC
>NW_017295944.1:0-218 GCF_001594075.2 Trachymyrmex cornetzi
TGGCGTCTGATCGTTTTTCTTTTTCACCGTCAATCTTCCTTCGACGTAAAGAAAACTTTCACATAGCAACGTGTACAAATCCTGTTGCTGTATTGATATTCTTATTTCATCGCTGTATCCGAAAGTTGTATTGGCGAACGGGTTGTGCGTGTGAGTCTCGATCTTGACGATGCGATCGTCAAAGATCGGCTCACCGGTAATATTCAAGATATCAATCA
>NW_017295944.1:5169-8206 GCF_001594075.2 Trachymyrmex cornetzi
ACAAGGTGTACGTCAAGTGGCTGGAATTCGATGGATCGCACAATTCATGGCTACATAAAAACAATGTGATTTGATATAATTTTGATTCGTGTATTTTTTTTGTTCTACATATAAAAAATATATATCTTATATAAGGATATAAACGTGTAAAATATTTTTTATTATCCCTTCCATTTTTGTTTTGAAGTATACAGATATAAAATACTTATAAGTGTACGATACGTGAAATGAAAAATAATAGTAATACATAATAAATGATATTACATAAAACATAATAGTAAGACTTACATAAAATACTTATAAATGTACGATACATGAAATGAAAAATAATAGTAATACATAATAAATGATATTACATATAACGTAATAGTAAGACTTATATAAAGTACTTAATAAATGATATTACATATAACGCGTAATATAATTTAATTCATGTTAAGGTATTCGATAATGTCCCCATGGTAATGTTTTGGTTGAATTCGGTATAATGTATCGTTTGTCGTCGTACGGACTTAGAGCGATTTTCGTCTCAGATATCGTATATACTTGATGTAATTTTGATCTTATGCATGACTGTTGGCGAGTCATTTCAATTTCATCGTTTAAACATCGGGTGTAATCATCGAACGTTATAGTTCGCGCTACGATGTTACTTTTGACACCTTTCGCCTTTTTTGTGTCCTTTTTACCATCCACCCTTAACGCATACATTTTCGCTCTGAGTCCGACGAATTCAGTCAATATTGCGCCATTATTTTCATCCTTCATTAAACCTGGCACTTTTTTGTTCGCAAGTGGTATACCATATACATTATCGGTAGAATAATCATTCGTGTCGAACCTAATGATATCACGCTTCATTTGTTCATAAACGTGATCACACTCGATGCGATATATGAGACTATCAGTGTCTGTGTACATAATTTCACATTTTTTGCGATACAGCGGTAACATATATTCGTGGTGAAATTCATACAAACAGACCTTCGATATATCGAGTATACACATTCCTACATAGATCGGTTTGTTGAATTTCACCTCAAGTTTACGAATTTCAATTGCTATCAGATTTTCAGAAAATACACTTCTGCTATGAAAATTCGGCTTCGCGATCATTGCCTCTGCGCCGTATCGTCCATCCCATTGCGTTAATAATTTTACATCGGTGTGATTGCGCACGTTCTCCATGGTTTTGCCGAATACTGCATTATTCATTAACTTAAATAAATTTTTCTCAAAATCATTCTTCGCGAGCGTTCTAAATTTTGTGTTAAGCTCTATGTAATCGCGAAGCCATGGTGACTGTGCGAATTGCAATACGCGATGAATCTTTGTTACATGAAGACCGTGACGCATGCATTGTTGTAAATTGCGATAATGTATAACGTAACGTTTTTTGTCATACACAGTCGCTAAAAGTTTATCCTGCTGCTTACCAGGTGGTTTATCACGTGTTGGACAGAATGGTTGGTCAACGTGCTCGTCGTGCAGACGCTCCGGATATTCTAAGTCAACCTCAAGAACATAACCTGTAAGCGAATCCTGAGCAATCGCGCTAACGTTAAAGTCCGAGACGTTTTCGACCCATTGAAATTTGGCGTATGGCAACGGCTGACACATCGCCCATCCGTATAGATTATTAACATCGAAGTACATCAAGTACGTAGAAGGTTTCGATGGATCGTGCGACTGCATATATTTGTTATTGGCTCGCGCGTACCTGCTGGAACATTGACTAAGACCGCCGCGTATACCGCGCTCGATAAACATCACCATATCGATGTCGGTGAGCAGTTCAAAATTTACGCGTGTATGTTTCAACATAGCGTCCCACGTAAAACCTGGTAAAGTATAATAATATGCAGGGTCGAGGCCATAACTTTCAATACATTTATCGCGAAAATTTTCAAAAATGTCAGCTAACAGCAACACGTCCGTTTTTAAATATAGATCGTTGTATTCACCCAAGGTTTGAACAGAGAACTGTTGCCAAACGTTCACGGCGTGCGCGTAATCGTTTTCGGATACGGTGTCACCGGTCAAGGAACTGTAGAATGACTCGCGCGATGGTAAATGCGTATCCTGCAGCTTGTCGGCACAATCAATGTATTCGTATGGAAAAATCCCTTTTCGTATCAGTAACTTGAAATCATCTTCGGACAAATTTTGAAATTCGCATTGTAAAATTCGAAGTTCATTTTTATTGAGAAAGGATGCTAATTTATCGAGACTGCTACTTAAAAATTTATAAGAATCTATGAACCGTAATTTTATGTTATTTCGCGAATCTGATCTTTCAGCGGTATCTTTAACATTTTTTGTAAATGATATATATTTTTCCTTTGTTATTGGTAGTAATTCTATACTACCTTCATATGCTGTAGCTATTTCTTTGATAATAAAATGCGAATCATAGCCTGATAAATTGTGGAAAACTATGGGAATAAAATATGAGTTTTTATAATTTAAATTGCAATTTGAATGCGCGGGACCCCTATAACGACCGGTTAAATGGCAATGATCTCTTACTCGATTATCATCTGGCGCGAAAGGCTTTTCACACACGTGACAATGCGTCGCGCTGTGCAATGTCTCTCGCTGTTCGCTCGACAAAGTTTCCATGGGGACATTAGCTACTAAAATTTTTTTTACGGAATGTGCTAAACTTCTCAGTTCTTCAACGAACCATGAAACGCAATCCGGATCGCGACGAAATCGATATTTTGATAGCGAATTGTCGTATGAACAGCGCACGTAATATCCTATGCTAAATACTTGATGATGATGATGATACGTGAGCGTAGATGCTTCCTGATCGCCATCAGTTTTCTCGAGAATGCATTCTAGATCAGCGTAAACGACAAATGGAACTCGTTCCTTCCTATTATAGTTGTTAAAGCTCAGCCACTTGTCGTCGTTGCTCGGTAGTCGGATAGCGCATTCGTTTATCCGTTGGCAATCTACTATGTGTAACTGCAATCTCTCGTTGGAATGAAAATAATGTAAACAGCTGCAAATAAAAAATAAATGATTTTTT
>NW_017295944.1:9816-11752 GCF_001594075.2 Trachymyrmex cornetzi
ATGACGTCATACGCCGCCACCGAAGAATCCCCCGCGCCCCGCATTCCCCTCGGAGTTCCCGAGTTAGAACTCTCATATATATACTACTGTTCACATAATTTATCAAACGACTGACACCATTGTGATGAAAATGTAGTTTTTAATAATCATCTAGATTATAACTTTTTTTCTTCAAATTTTTAATAGAAATTGAAAGTAAAATGTTAGTATTAGAAATAACTTTCGTATCACCACACGAATTGCATCGAGAAGTATAAGTAACTTGATGTTCTACCATATTTTTTATATAATCGTATTTTGTACAAAGAGCTGTAAGAAATTTTAATTCATCTCGTTTAATAGCAACCGAAAAATATTCCCATAAAGATTGTCGTATTTCATATGTATTCAAATTATTCATTCCATGTTCACATCGATGTGCAAACAAATTTAAAACATCAGGTTTATCGTAATTTAATAATAACTTTCTGGAAACACTTAAATTCAATAAGCATTGCAATACTGCATTTGCATAACATGAAACCTTGTCTGTATTTTGAAAACCACGTATAATCCGAGCAGTATTTTTTAATGGAGCTTTTTGACCCAATTCTTGAACGGAAGAAATCATTTTCGACAATGTCCACGATACATCTTTAACTCTACAATATCGCTTTTTTGACATAGTGATCATTTCTGATTCTGAATCATGTATTCGTTTTAATCGATTATATTCTATACTAGCTTTTTCACTAGCAAACACGGATGAAGGATCAAAATTAATTAAATGCAGTCCATCGAGAGATGTTACTCGAGATAATGCAACATAAGCCTGACCGCAACTAAATACATTGTTACCTAAATCCATAACAGCATTTTGTAAACTCAAATCTTGACTTTTAGGAATGGTAATACCATAACTCCAACATAATGGAAATTGTTTTCTAATAACGTAAACTCTATCCATCAATGGAAACTTAACATTTACTCTTTCAATAAAATACTCTAAACCAGATGGTAAAAGAACTTTTATTTTTTCTATAGATTTATCCTGTATAACTGATATAACTGTAGCAATTGTACCATTTACAAGACCTAAACTAGCATCAATATTACGTCTTATCATAACTTTCGCTCCAATTTTAATCGTAATTCGTTTTGAAAGTCCAGCTGTTCTATAGTCGCTCCGAACGCAGCCAGAGTGTATCCAGGCTGTGTTTCAAAATTCACTGCCAGCGCTGAAAATCTACAATTTACATTACGTATACTATACATTGTTAGCACTGACAGTACATTTTGGAACATAGTCCCAGATGTACGGCCGCTCAGTGAGGGCTCAGTGAGCTCTTGAACCTGTTTGATCTATATTTTTAGATCTAATGGAATATGTTAATCAGATGCAAAAGCTCAGTGTTCTGTGAGCGATAATAGGTTTGTTCGCATTGCTTGAAATCTCCAAAATTTTTGTACTTAAAACGGAATAAATATATATTCAGGCGTTGAAAAGAGAAAGAACGAAGATGTTAAGTGCGAGCAACGCGAACAGACATCCATTTCCTCAATAGCGAACAACTAGACACCCACTTCCTCGACAGCGAACATGTAGAAAACACCTAGACACACACTTCTTCGACGGCGAACACCTAGACATCCATTTCCTCGACGGCGAACACCTAGACACCCATTTCTTCAATAGCGGACACCTAAACACCCATTTCTTCGACGGCGAACACCTGGACACCCATTTCCTCAATTGCGAACACCTAGACACTCATTTCCTCAATAGTGATCACCTAGACACCCATTTCCTCAATTGCGAACACCTAGACACCCATTTCCTCAACGGCAAACACCTAGACATTTATTTCCTCGACGGCAAACACCTAGACACCAACTTCTTCGACGGCGAACACCTAGACGCTCACTTCCTCGACGGCGAACACCTAGACACCCATTT
>NW_017295944.1:11843-15875 GCF_001594075.2 Trachymyrmex cornetzi
AACACCTAGTTACCCATTTCCTCAATAGCGAACATCTAGACACTCACTTCCTCGATGGCGATCACCTAGACACCCATTTCTTCGACCTAGACATTCACTTCCTCGACGACAAACATCTAGACGCTTAATTCCTCCACGGCGAACACCTAGACGCTTAATTCCTGAATATCTATGCACCCTCTTCCTCGACGCGGTAAATACCTAGATCTTCATCAACAACAATCTCGATATTTCATTTGAATTATAATTAATATTTTATTTTAATTTATTTTATTAATTTTAATTTCAATTAATTAATTATAACACGTTACATCGTATATGTGACAATGTTGCCATCGCTGATTATCACAGCCGTCATATGTGGTTGATCACGTTCGAATGTGCAATGCTACCATCGCTAGGTTAAATCAAAAATCCTCTAGTGTCGAAAAAACGAGATGGACATTTTCTCCTGGTCGACGACGACAATAACCAAGATGATAATAATAATAACGACGTATCTGAAAAATGGACAGAAAAGTAGCAGTTCGGAACTTTGCGTCGCGATATCTCCGCTCGTAGGGCACGTAGAAAAAAATAAAAGCCCTTTTATCATACAATCCGTGTGGTGGCTATCGATTGAGCATACATAGAACGCGATCGGTTCAGCCGTTATTGAGATCCGATAATCTCGATCTGCCGCAACTCGTCGGTTCGCGTAATGGAGGCACGGCAGTGTCGCTTCGCGCAGCTTAGCGCCGAGACACTACCAGTGTCTCCAGATCGTTAGATAATCATTTACATATTTAAAGGTTGAAATTTTTGAAGATACACTTGATGTATGTTAACTTTGAAATAGCACCTTTAATAATATATCAATTACTTGTAATAGTAATATATCATCAAATAATCTTTTAATTTTAAAGGTTTACATTTTTCAGGATACACTTTATATGTATGTTCACTTTGAACTGGCACCTTCGTTAATTTATCAATTACTTTTTATAGCAATATATTGTCAGATAATCATTTAAATGTTTAAAAGTTATATTTTTGAGGATACACTTGATGTATGTTCACTTTGAACTGGCACCTTTGATAATATATCAGTTATTTGTCATGGTAATATATTATTAGATAATCATTTACATTGTTCAAAATTTAAATTTTTGAGGATGCACTTGATGTATTTGCATTTTGAAATGGCACCTTTAATAATACATCAATTCATTGTCATGATAATATATTATTACATGATCATTTAATTTTATAATTTATGTATGTTCAGGACCTTGAATAATATATCAGTTACTTATCAGGTAATTATTAGATAATCATTGAAATTGTTAAAAGTTTCAATTTTTGAGTGATGATATTTTTGGGCTGTCTTTATTTATTTAATCCAAATTATACTATCTTTAATTTTTATACAATGAAACCTAAGTATATGTATATCTTATTGAAGGATCTTCCTATTCCAACCCAAATGGTTTAAATATCTATCAATAATAATAATACAATAATAAGTAAGCCCATCAAAGCCAACATCAGTTGTTCGGATGCACAATTTATTTTCGTGTGAATTTAATAAATCATATCAAAAAAATTAATTAATATACGTTTCGATCCCTATATTTGGGTCCTTATCAATATAAAAACTAAATCCGCTTTCATAATACACGCAAAATCCAACATTGCGATACGTGGCGATGCAGCTCGTTCTTCTTTATCCAATTTCCAAATTAGCTATGTAATAAGTAGTCGCATCAATATAACAACTTTTAACAGAATAATAATTAATATAAATAAAAAGTTACATAAACTAAACATCGAATCAAAGCTGTCATACTAATACTATAAAAATAAAGTTACAAAAATTAAGAATAAAGTCATATACATTCCATCAAAATTCAAATAAAAACTTTTACAAATATGTGAATTACGATTAAAGTAAAAAAAACATGCGTCAATTATTGAAATATTGAAAGTTAAAATTCAAATATAAAGTTACCTAAATTAAGTCGAGTACATTGTATCCATATTTTTAATTATATTCATACAATATTTGGGTTTTATGTTGTAACTTTGTTAAAAAATTGGATCAAATTTAACAAGGAATTAACTTTAGTTAAGTTAAGAGTAGAGTTTTTACGCAAGTGTAAGAACCATGGTGTCTATCCAGCACATCAAAATCGCAACCGTTTCGTTAAACTAAAATTTTATTGTTACAAATATAAAAGAAGAGCATTTAATAATATTAGCAAACATACTGAACATATACTGAAATTAGAAATAGCAGATAGCTTTAAATATCGAAGAACACTGCATTACAGACTATGTTATTTAGAGAGAAAATTAATAAATCTTCTTCCGCTTAATATTTTTAATAGATTTGTAGCACACAATTTAGGGTTTTTCATAGATTTTTCGTTAAAGAATCTCATAGATTAAATAAAAAATTCTTATGGCTACAAAAATGTAATGCTTGCGAGAAAGAAAAAATAAAGGATATCAGTTATTATGTAATAGATAATATTAGAGAGGCTAATTTAACTGACGAGGTTGGCAATAATTCTCACAAAAAATTTCTTTTTCAAGAACCGAAACACATTAACAGTAATAATGAAATTGTCAAAATTAATATATCTGCTTCCCAGTTTAAGCATATGTCATATGACATTTTACAAGTCAATGATAAATGGTTTAAGAATTAGTAAGGAGGGGGGGGATGCTACCATGGGAAGTAAAAGCGTTGTTACAATTAGGTGAGAATTTTTGCTTACCAACGTTTAACATTAAAAATACCATAATTGAATTTGTCAAACACATTGAGCATAACTTTTTCAGACTAAAATTACCTAACACTAGAGAAATTAGGAATAAAATTTTTCCGTTAATTAAAGGGATTAAACGCGGGGTAAATATTGTTGTGATGAGAAGAAAATTTTTGAAATAGGAGAGATACTAGCGAGCGATCTCGCAAGGACAGGAACAAAGGTTCGTTCGTGAGCTCTTGTTGCGTGAAGATCTCTCTGTAATTTCGATGGCGGACAACAAAATAATCGTTTCATCGAAAATAACTCGAGTCAATTAATTTGGGCACCGATCTCCGAAGCCTTTCTAAGCTCCTTCTCACCACGCCGCCAAAAAAGTATTCTTCTGCCATTTGCACGACTGTAAAAAAAAGGAAAAGAAATTTTATTTTATGAGTACAAAATCATCTAACTTATTCTTGTGATGGATCTAACTTATTCTTTTATACTTATCCTAATTTTATGGGAGTGGCACCCAGTTGGACACGAGCCACTCACAGCGCTTGAGACTACAAAGCTCCTAAGCACCGATCGCTGTGATTGGTGGTGTCCAATCGAGCCGTGATCGGGATCACCCCCATATTTCATACACCAACGTGTCATTGATTCATACCGATTATCATTAACGGCTCAGCGAGACTTCCGGTAGTGATCGCAACCGCATCGACACCTTAAAGGTGTCTTTTCATGCAGCGAAAAAATCGCGATTGATGGTTACGTGATCATTCGCTGTTCGCTAGCTAGTAATTGTTATTCGCCGAAATTTTCCAGCTTTTAGCGAATGTCGTGGAATATCGGATGTTGTACTACATACTATGTAAAGATATGTTATAAAATATATTATAAGATATATAAATGGAAATATAAATGATTATAGATATATAAATGGATTTTCGTGAATTTATTTGATGGTAATAATATACTTGTGTATAAATAAATGAACACTGCATTTGCTGATTATATAACATAATCCAGTTCATAACTGAATGATCCTTCATCTAAAAAGATTTTAAAAAATTTTATAGATAATAATTTACTGTATATTTATTAAATACACAGTATTTAAAAACACTTCAAAGCATATAACCAAGTATAAATACGTACTTTAGTAGATATTGCGAAACGATTTTCTTTATTTTCCAATATCTTTTGGATAAGATTGCATCCTTCAAACAGTGTGTAACCATCAATAACCACGCAAATGCGACGAAATGCGACGCTCACAAACTATTCGCGGCGA
>NW_017295944.1:16042-20012 GCF_001594075.2 Trachymyrmex cornetzi
TCGGCTTGCGTCTAATGTAGAATGGGCTTTTCGGAACTTAACGATTCAAATTATCTTAAATAGAGTCTTCCATGATTTTTAAATTTTCACTTTAAATGAAAGTTGAAATGCTAAAAATAATTATTACAATCACAATATGCATTCAAAATAATTAAATGTGTTATTTTTATTGTATTAAAAATTACAAGCATGTTAAACGCAGTTATTTTCGCGCGCCATGATGGCATCGATGATGTGACGTCATAATTCGGTACAGATTTGACAGCTGCCTTACAGACATTTCAAAATGAGTGAAAATATGCAATAGATATTGAAAAAAAGTTGTTACAAGTGGTATTTCGTAAATTCGAGATGCTGTTATTCTGCCATACCTTAATTCTTTCCACATTGTAAATTGATTTTGATCTGTCGTATTCTTCGCAACATCTTCCAAAGATCGTGTAGCCATTTCGATACTTGCAAAGCTTAAAAAGTTATCTGCGTCTTTACACGTATTAGTATTACAAAATCGTAACATTAAACTGCATGCACTGATAGATCTTCGTTCGATTCAGGTTACATAAAGTATCTTGGGAGTTGGCAGTCGAATTTTATCTTTTCCATTTCGTACAATGGGATCTGCAAAAATCCATCATTGTTTGGAAGGACTGGAACAGGCTTTGATGATAATAAATCTTTTGCTCTCATGCTTTTCACATTAGCTCCAATTTGTGCCAGTCGAGGTTTCTTCCAATAACACACAGTCGCAGTCGATTGAGGCTCTTCGCTTCGACGATGAACCCACATCAGAAATGCGATGGCATATTTACAACCACCTGAAACCATAACATTGCACAGTTAATATATAATTTACTATTTTTATTAATATTGATTTCAATATACCTGCTGAAGCAGCACAGTCATCGCATTTAACATATTCGACTTTTTCATTTTTCTCGTCAACGAGCATCGATACCGAATACAGTTTGCTGTTGACTTCCCTTACGGAAAAAAACTAGTGTCACTACTAGTGTCACTACTAGTTCAATAGTAAATTCGCTAATAGTGTAATAGTATAATAGTGTTGGAAAAAATTTCGTTGAACTTCACTGAAATTTCGCAAAAATTTTATTGCAAAAATAAGTATTATTAGCATCATATTTTAGAGGATACACAATAAAACTATATTAAAAAAAGTTTCTTTTATGAATTCGGGAACTAAATTTTATGATGCTCCCATGCGGTCACCCATCCAAATACGAACCTCCTTGACTTCTGCAATCGTACGGAAACTGCTCCTTCGAAGAACCATGAACATCTATAATGCTAATGGACGTATAATGTAACATATCTGGTCGAAGATGTGAAAGAGACGGAAAACATATAGAAAAAAATAATTAATGTTAAATATAATTGTAATGTACAAATCTAAGCTATACGCGTGACATATAACAGAAATAATTTTCAGCAAGTCAGTCACACACAATTTTGAAAAAAATTATACAAAATTTCTCAGTTATTGTCAGATATAATTGGATGAGGATTCTGTAAATAATTCAGTATTTGTGGATATGAAAATTTCTGGAAATTTCAATTTTGATCTGACTTTTTCTGAAAAATGTTTCAATTTGTATAAACTTAAAAAATTTAAGAAAATATTAAACTTTTCATAAAAATTGTCAAAAATAATATAAAAAATTCTAAAAAGTATTGCCATGGCTTAACAATACTATTCAACAGTAATGAACAACACATGTTGAAGAGTATAAATTATTGAATGCTGCAAGGAATATTCAATTGTATATACTGTACAGAATGTGCACAATTAGTTTAATTTCTTACATTTTTGCACACTATGAAGGCCCGTCTACAATACACGGAGTAAGAAGTAAGAGTAAGAAATTGACCAATCACAGTCGAATGTGAGAAGAATAATCGACTGTGATTGGTCAATTTCTTACTCTTACTGCTTACTCCGTGTATTGTAGACGACGCCTTAGTTTGAACTATTCAATGATTAGTATAAGAGTAGTGTAAACTATTAAATGTCTACACCAGTGGTTATTTCAGTAGTTCTTATTATTACATCCTAAAAGTTTATACTGGTCAATAGTTTATCATTGTGTAGTGGGAACTATTCATTACTAGTGCTACAGTACTCAATGCAGTAGTGTCGAATGCTTATAAATATTGCCGTTCAATAATTACTATTAGTAATATAATATATTATAGGACTGTATATGTGATAACACAAACTATAGAAATCAAAGCCTTAAACGGTCCAGCTGGATATTAATGCTTATATGATTCTTATGTGCATTTATATACGTATGTAGTCCCCAGAAACGCACGCCGAAATGATTTTTCGGTCTTGAAACGCTAATTCTATTAAACTACCGCAGCAATATCACGAGTTAAATTGACTGGCAATTTAACAAATTTTTGATGCTTATTCGCATCTTCGAAACGATCTTAATAATGATGAATAACATATTAAAATCTGTAAATAATTAATTCTTATTGCGAAAAATATTACCTCGGCCGGGAGTAGAACCCGGATCTCTTGCATACCGTGCGAGCGTCCTAAACCTTTAGACTACCGAGGTCTTAGTAATATTCTTCGCAATAATTGGCATATGAAGGAATAACGTTTCTTTAGGCGACGTAAATAAATAATATAATATATTATAGGACCGCATATGTGATAACACAAACTATAGAAATCAAACCCTTAAACGGTCTAGCTGGATTTTAATGCTCTAGCTGGATATTATTGCGGTAGTTTAATAGAGTTATCGTTTCAAGACCGAAAAATCATTTCGGCGCGCGTTTCTGGGGACTACATACGTAGTATATAAATTCACATAAAAATCATACAAGCATTAAGATCCAGTTAGACTGTTTAAGGGTTTGATTTCTATAATTTTACTATTAGCATTCTAATAGTTACTATTGGTATTCCTTTAGTTACTATTGGCGTTCTAATAGTTTTTTTCCGTACGGGTCTATGCTCGGGATACGAAAATGAGAAGTTTCATAAACGTTTGTTTAATGTTTACATAAGCGTTTGCAGAAATTTGTTGAGAATTTAGAATCGACCAGTAGAGTGTTCGTAAAACGGAAATTGCAACGCTGCAGCGTTTGGAAGGCATTCTCTGAAAATAAGAAGTTTCATAAA
This sequence comes from Trachymyrmex cornetzi, assembly GCF_001594075.2. Classification (NCBI taxonomy): domain Eukaryota; kingdom Metazoa; phylum Arthropoda; class Insecta; order Hymenoptera; family Formicidae; genus Trachymyrmex; species Trachymyrmex cornetzi. The sequence goes on from NW_017295944.1 coordinate 19,200, forward strand.
TATTTGTTTGACGTTTACATAAACATTTAGTTCAAGTGTTGAGCCTGCTGAACGCAGACACTTTATAAAAAAAAAGGTACAAAATTTTCCATTGAGAAGTCTCATCATACTGCGCTTTTTATCCTATTTGATGTAGTTTTTAAATGCGAGAAATTGAATTTCATTGTGTCCCTCTAGTAGCGATGTTGTGCACTGCTTGAAAATTGGATATGTAGAAGAATGTTTGTTAAACGGAAGAAAAACACTTGTGTTACGGAGTTGAGAAAAGCGTTTGATAAATGTTTGAAAAGTCTGACAGTGAACTCTCTGCACGAAGGTGCATCAGCGTTTACTGAGCGCCCTCTGAAAAGCGTTGCTTTAACATTACAGAACTTTCATGAAACGATATATACTGTATTTTATAAGCGTACTGAAAGTGTTTAAACCCAATAGTATTCTGTAAGCGTTCTTATAAAGTTTAAAAGCGTAAGAATTCTCAAAAAATCGTCATTGAACGGTTGTCAACGCTTTATAAAGTTTCTTATTTTCGTCAGGGTTTCCCTTGAATGTAACAGAAGCAGCTTTCTCGCTTTAATTCTACAAATCCAACTGCAGAATCTCCGTAGTTTTCACCTTCAGCTCTATAAAATGTGTGTATTAACAAAATAGAGTACATAATAAAATGAGAATATACGGTTAGAATTTCACTGTTTGAAATAAATAGATATATTATTATTTAATGTGTATGCCGTTTCATTATATAACCTATGCATATCTATTTGATAAATACATATATGTTGCATATACTTACTTTTTAGATTTTACACCGCGGAT
>NW_017295945.1:0-657 GCF_001594075.2 Trachymyrmex cornetzi
TGTTTCTCGATTCATGATAGATGGCGCTGTAATCGACGAAATTCAATTTCTTCGATTTCTCTTGCTGAGAACCAATGCTTATGATTCTGCAATACATTAACAATAAATCCGTTAATAAATCAAACTAATCAAGACTCCTTACAAATCAAAGAATTGGAAAAAGTAAGGGCACTAGGAGTCGGGCGCAGAAGACGTCGCGCAAATAATACACTTACAAAGAATGAAACTTCTTTATAAGTACTAAAACTATAGCACTAAAACGCGCTTACATGTTTCGACTCATTTTTTAGCCTTCCTCAGAGAAAACACACACTGACATATTTAACGTAAAAGTTATCTTGCATGGTGAGCTCCTCTACATCGAGAATTTAAATGCCAGAATTAAATAAAAAGAAAGAAAAGTAAATGAAAAAGAAGGAAAATATTAAAAATGTCAAATTAAAAAATATAGAAACTAATTTATTGAAAAATTAACCGAAAATAGGGACGCTCACCACAATTACAAAGTACCGTATCGCAAACATTATCATGAATAATTCAAGAACCGGTTCCTGATATGTTGACCAGTCGGTATCACTCGTACACAGTAATAAGTCCTTCTGACGAGATTTTTTATCACTTTACAATTTTCATTAGTACTAGCTAATAACTAAAAAG
>NW_017295945.1:672-1338 GCF_001594075.2 Trachymyrmex cornetzi
GAGCGACACCGACTGACAAGACGTGACAACAACTCGAGCTTTTATAGTTTATCTGTAATCGGGAGGTAGGCCTTTGGAAGCCCGTCCATATTCGTCTGCAGGTTGAGTCCATGCGTTTGTCTTCTGATGAATATCATCTCCGAAATCAGTCTCTTCCTGTAGTGAGGTTCTTCGTCCAATATTGCAACACTGTCCCAGTCAAAATCATGTCCCTCTTGCAACCGATGTTCCGTTATAACACTGCGAGCAGACGTGTTCCATCGGATGTGGTTCTTATGTTCCGTGATTCTTGACTTCAGTTGTCTACACGTCTGTCCAATATAACTCGCGTCGCAGCTCTTGCACGAAATCTTATAAACAACCTTGGACTTCCTATCACGCGGTAAGGGTCCTTATTCACCCTAATAAATTCTCGCAATTTATTAACACTATAAAATGACATCCTCATATGCTCGCTATTCAATCTATTAAACTTCAGTAATACCACGAACCAAAGGGACAATGAACCACGAAAGCTGTACTACATCTACGCTATTATCACTAACAACTCTTCTCCTATTACTAGCCATAATAATATTCTTCAAACGATTGTTAATATTTTCAAATATAAAACTCAAAGGATAATCATTCTCTAACAATACTTTAATTACAAAACACAAATTATCA
>NW_017295945.1:1611-4952 GCF_001594075.2 Trachymyrmex cornetzi
CAGGCGCTGCCATGATTATATCGTCAACATACATATAGTAAAGGGACAACTGAAACTTAATCAAAGACAAAGCTCTACTCTCCAATTTACGCATAACTAAATCCGCGATGACGGGAGACAACGGGGAGCCCATGGGAGTACCATAATTCTGTTTATAAATAACACTATCAAACACAAAGAAAGTCGAATCTAAAATAAACTGAACCGCTTTGATGAATTCCTCCTTCGGTAAACAACAATCCCTAGAAATAAATCGCCAATGGTCTTGGATACAGTCCATCGCATAGTCAATGGGAACGTTAGTAAAGTGGCTAACAACATCCAATGACATTAACTGAAATTCCTCACTCAACCGCCTACCATCAAGTTACTTAACGAGTTTAAAACTATTATCGATATGACTATCCGCCTTAGGAATTGTTTTAATGATAATACTATGAAGAAACACTGCTAACGAATATAAAGGACTGTTTATCGAAGAAACTATTATACGGAAGGGGCACAGTCCTGCTTATGTATCTTCGAAAGAGCGTAGGCCATCGGAAGTATCCCGTCATTACATAACAAACCTCTATATGTGGAATCAGATATATAACTTCTTTTCCTTCCACCTAACTAATAATGCGCGTAAGCCCGTAACCATTCGCCTCGTCGGATCCCTTACAACTACCTCATAAGTATTGACATCTTGAAGCATTTCATTTACCTTGGAAATGTGCATTTGTCTATCCAATGCTACCATCACATTCCCCTTATCCGCGCCAGTAAAAATCACTCTATCGTTCATATCCCTTAAAAAAACCCTAGTATCTTTCGCTAACTGTAACAAACTCCTATCTACTTCCGTGCAATGTAAGGAACAAGAAGCTAAGTTATTTAACACAGGAAGTGAGTGGTTTCATTCTTTATAAGTGTATTATTTGCGCAACGTCTTCTGCGCCCGACTCCCAGTGCCCTTACACTTTCCAATTTTTTGATTTATAAGGAATCTTGATTAGTTTGATTTATTAACGGATTTATTATACGCAGGCTGTAAATATGCGTCCACCTCAATATTCTTCCTTTTTTCAATTTGTTCCGTTTCTGGACCGGAAACAGTTAGATTACTAAAGTCATGGATTAAGTTCCGTATTTGTTTAACTAAAAGTCTTTTACACGCTAGATTCTTAAGATACTGTATCGCGAACAATATTGTCCCACCTCACTTGCATCGGTGTCACGTCCGGGGGCGCGTAAGTGCGGATGCCCCTTGGACGCGGCGTGGGCCCGTCCGACGACGGCTCGGCGTGATTTTCGCCCCGAGTGGCAAGGGCGGTAATCACGGTTACCAGTGTTAAGGAAGGAGGTCGACTGTCACAAAATGATTATAGAGAATTTGATTCGCGGAGTTAAAAATATTTATTTATGTACACCTCTCATTATAAACGCGCGCGTTGAGCAGAACTGTCCGGTGACAGTCTCGACCTTGACGACCTTGGGCAGTGGTCTCGCGGGTAGAGGCGGTGGAGGTGGCAGATCTTGGCAATTGCCAGGGACGGGATGATAATAACCCGGCGGCTGGACAATGTGGGGGTCGGTGAATTCCCGCGAGTCAAAATCCGCGCGCCAGTGGTACTCGCGCTGCATCCGTTTCAACGCCTTGTCCCTACCGGCGCGGTTCCCCTTTGTCATCTACAATGTACCCGATATTATCAACGACAGGCGGCTATAGATAGGGTGAGCGGCAGGGGACCCTGAAGGGGGCTCTTGCTCTCCGATCGGAAGGGCGGCCAGGGCTCTGTTTGAGCGACTGGGAGCCCGGGTTAGGACGCTCTGGAGGCCCTGAGAGGGGCTTCCTAGAACGGAATTCAAGGAGTGAGATTCAAAGGTGATGCCTCGGCGGCCCTGAGAGGGGCTTCCTAGGCCAGGGTGCAAGGTGACTGTCGCCCCGGAGGATAGGGAGCCTGGCGCGGTTCTCATGCGCCCCACGACGCGCGAGGCTTCCTACTCCAGATTCACTGAATTATGACAGTAATCGGACGGCACAGACGTTACAGGCGCTTTGAGCCGCTTCGGTTATTCGCGGGAGAAAGGATAATAACAAAAAAAAAATATAAAGAAATAGAAGACTAAAAATTTATTTGATTATTGTTTCGAAAGTAAATCAAATAACTAATAACATATGTGTATAGATGCAGAGATTAATTGCACGCGATTACCTTCGCAGAAGGCGAGGCAGGTTCCGCAAAATAATTATTTACGACAAAACTAAACGGAGAAAAGTGCGACTAAACGGAAGTGCCACATGGAACTCACTTTGCTCGGCTATCCTGGCAGTATAATGATTTTCTGTAAACGAGGACCCTGCTTCTAAGGAGGACTCTCGTTGGCAACCTCTCACCTCGACACTCGGATACCGAACTCTAATACGGCACTCGGTGTCTAAAACCGACTGAAGACGCAACTCCACTAACACTGATCAAAAACTCTGGTAATGATGGTCGCCTGCTAACAATCTAAAAGTCGAAACTCCAAATGACTAAAACTCTAAATGATCGAAACTATAATGGTCGCCGACAGACTTTGGTGTGCGCTTTTATATAGTTAGAAGTGGTGGTGCTGAGCGGGAAAGGGGGTTGACCTGTCAACAGTTACCGGAATCTTTTGAATTGTTCTAGAACTTTCGATCTAATGATATTTCATCTGGAGACACTGGTAGTGTCTCGGCGCTAAGCCAAGCGCAGCGACACTGCCGTGGATACTATACGCGAATCTGTCAAGAATTCCAGACGGCGATTATGGGATCTCAATAACGGCTGTACCGATTGAGTTCTGAGTGTGCTCAATCGATGGCATCCGGTCGGAATATATAATGAAAGTGTTTTTGTTTTTTCTCTACGTGCTCTACGAGCGGAGATATTGCGATGTAAAATGATGCAAAATCCGAAATTGAAACTTTTCATTTAAGAAACGTCGTCGTCGTCGTCGACAAGGCTATGGGTTGGGGGATTTGTCCTTTTCGATTTTTCGGCGCTAGAGGCAAATACGGCGCTGGCAATGTGCATGGTCACATCACACATGTGTTCTGTGGCTGAGGCAGATCTGTGGCTGATGATTAGGTTAGGAAAACTGTCACATCGATGGCATAGATAGTATATAGAGGACACGTAAGTAATTTTCTTTATAAATCGTGAGCATAAATTACAGACGTTTCGACATCATTATTAAATGTAGGAATAACATATTCTAGATATAGTAAGCGTCCCAATGAAATAAAGTAAAGTTGCTTACTATATCTAGAATATAGTTTATACATTTGAAGCAAACACAATAATGATGTCGAAACGTCTGTAATATATATA
>NW_017295945.1:5011-5851 GCF_001594075.2 Trachymyrmex cornetzi
TTGGTAATTCTTCCTGAATTGATTTCTGTTATAATTTCTCATGGTGAACATCGTCTTAAATTTATAGGCAACGAAAAGGAAGGAGAAAGTTTTTATTAATCCGAAACAAATTGATCGCAGTGACATTGGTGATGATTGTGCTGTGGTGCATCGACTACCTTTTATGATTTATAAGGTATTAATAAATCGAAGGCTTTTTTCTTTCATCAATATTTAACAAATAAGTTAAGGAAAAATTGTCAATGTGAGCCAACACCAGATGTTCTTTTGTGAAATATCTGTCATATATTATAAATCCAGAGTATAAATTACAGACGTTTCGACATTATTATTGTGTCCTCTTTAAATTCTAGATGTAGTAAACGTCCCAATGAAATAAAATGAACTTGCTTACTATATCTAGAATATGGTTTATACATTTGAAGCAAACACAACGATGATGTCGAAACGTCTGTAATTTATACTTGTGATTTATAATATATGACAGTTATTATTTCGCAAAAAACATTTTGTGTTGGCTCACATTGGTAATTCTTCCTGAATTGATTTCTGTTATAATTTCTCATGGTGAACATCGTCTTAAATTTATAGGCAACGAAAAGGAAGGAGAAAGGTTAGAGAATTTTTTGTTAATCCGAAACAAATTGATCGCAGTGATGTTTGTGCTGTAGTGCATCGACGACCTTTTATGATTTATAAGGTATTAATTTCTTTCAATATTTAACAAATAAGTTAAGGAAAAATTGTCAATGTGAGCCAACACAAGATGTTCTTCGTGAAATATCTGTCATATATTATAAATCTAGAGTATAAATTACAGACGTTTCGACATCATTATTG
>NW_017295945.1:6022-6537 GCF_001594075.2 Trachymyrmex cornetzi
TTTCGCAAAAAACATTTTGTGTTGGGTCACATTGGTAATTCTTCCTGAATTGATTTCTGTTATAATTTCTCATGGTGAACATCGTCTTAAATTTATAGGTAACGAAAAGGAGAAAGGTTAATTAGAGAATTTTTTATTAATCCGAAACAAATTAATCGCAGTGACATTGGTGATGTTTGTGCTGTGGTGCATCGACGACCTTTTATGATTTATAAGGTATTAATTTCTTTCAATATTTAACAAATAAGTTAAGGAAAAATTGTCAATGTGAGCCAACACAAGATGTTCCTTTGTGAAATATTTGTCATATACTATAAATCTAGAGTATAAATTACAGACGTTTCGACATTATTATTGTGTCCTCTTTAAATTCTAGATGTAGTAAGCGTCCCAATGGAATAAAGTAAACTTGCTTACTATATCTAGAATATGGTTTATACATTTGAAGCAAACACAACGATGATGTCGAAACGTCTGTAATTTATACTTGTGATTTGTAATATATGACAGTTATT
>NW_017295945.1:6741-6964 GCF_001594075.2 Trachymyrmex cornetzi
TTTACCATTTTATTCCTCCTAAAGAAAAAATAGTTTATTTAACTCTAATGATATGTATCATATTCGTATAATTGATTATCAAATTAATTAAATTTTACCAAATTAAAAAGTAAAACTCACACTTTTTTTTTTTATTATTTACTTAACTCTAATGATATGTATCATGTGTATAAAAATTTTTCTCTATGGAATTTTAAAATTATATACAAACTTACCTTTTTAA
>NW_017295945.1:7371-7742 GCF_001594075.2 Trachymyrmex cornetzi
ATTCCACTTCTTTATACCATGCCAAATTAAATAAATAATGAATATTAATCTAATGGTATGTATTATTTGTACGAACGATTTGATATCAATAACTGTGGTGCCAAGTTAAATTCTACTATCAGAATGAAAAGTAAAACTGAAGTGATACTATATTTATTATTTACTTAATCCAAATAGTACTATCTTTAATTTTTATACAATGAAATCTAAGTATACGTATACTTATTGAAGAATCTTTTTATTCCAATCCAAATGGTTTAAATTCCTCTTAAATGAAATCATTATATCACAATTCATTCAAAGACGTTTCCTCTTCCAACTAAAGTAGTGGTTATTTAATTCTCCATCAAAATATTATACAAAACATCACA
>NW_017295945.1:8203-11604 GCF_001594075.2 Trachymyrmex cornetzi
AATTTTAAATTGTACTTATAGTTTTTCTTACTCTATGTAGCAGCGCCAAGTGTTTTTACATGAAAAATTTTTCTATTTAAATTAAATTTTTTCATTTTATGAAAAATAAATATATTTTTATATCCTGCCCCCCCAAAATAGGCAAACTTCAAAAGAGTATTAGCATAACCCGAGGTACACCACGAGGAGATTGCACGGTCGGACTTGTACCTCGTGTGTAGGCGTTCGTCCGCGTGTTTAAAAACGTGTATTGTCTCCTATTTGCCGTATAACTTCTTGGCATCGCTCTTGCATATTGATGCATCGACGTATCAATTCTTGGAGGATCTTGTTTCAAAGTCATCGAAGTGCAACTGCTAGTGCTTTCAAAGATACAGGAAATCTTTCCAGACTTCGCAGTCGTCGTCCAAGGATATCCCATAGATGCTCGATAGAATTGAGATCTATACTCATTGGTGGGTATTCAAGGGTTGTAATGTCATTTAATCTGAGGAAGCGACCAGTATTTTGTGCCGTTTGAAGACAAGCATTGTCTTGCATAAGTAGAAATCCTCTTCCAATTCTGTCACGCATTGGGAGCACATGCTGACTTAAAATTTCTTCTACGTATCGTGCTAAATTTAATCCTGGTGTAGGCACTATTACTATTTCTGTGTGATGATGAAATGATACTCCCGCCCATACCATCACTGAGCCACCATGGAAAGCTCTAACTCGAGTAACATTTTCTTCACTGTACCGGGAATTGCGGCGATGTCAAACACGGTTATTACGATCATTTCCGTAAAGACAGAATCGCGATTTGTCTGTGAATAGCACGAGAGTGTCTTTCTGTCCATTGCACGTGAGCTTGTGTACGTAAATTAAACACTTACGGCGATGGTTCAGTGTCAGCGCTGGCACTTTCGCACAACTTCTCAATTGTCGGCCAAACTCCCAAAATCTTCGGCGGATTGTGTCGACGCTCACATTATCTCTCTCAAAAACGTCACGCAATTCATCGCGTACTTGCCGAGCAATTGTTCTCGGATAGCGCGATATATATCGCATTATCGCCCTGTCTTCTTCCCTCGTTGTCACTCGCCTACGACCTTGTCCTCGTCGTCTACGGAAACTGAGTTTCTTGATATCGAGTCAACGTTCGACTTACAACGGATTGGTTTACACCCATGAGTCTCGCCACATGCCGCTGGCTGTTACCTTCCTGGAAAAGAATAATTTGCGCGGCTTGTACACTGTAAAAAAAGATGGGGGAATTTAACTCGAATTGAGGTAAATCAACTCAACCTCAGAGTTCAATACGGCGAACTAACTGTCGGGTTACACCAAGAAAAATTTTAATTTCCTTTAATATCTTCCTTGTGTTCAATAAACATTAAATTTAGTTCTATAAAATATTTAAGTAGTTGGCTAAACTATTATTGATAGTAACGAAACTAATTGTATCGTCAATTAAAATAATTTTATAAGCGTGATGAAATAAATCTGCAACAGAATAGATTGATTTTAACATTTGATTGGACTATTCTATAAAGTAACGAGAACTCAATGAATTGTTGATAATAACAATTTTGAGGTAATCTCTACTTTATTTTCGAGTGAAGTAGATTTAATAATTTATCTAATAGGACAATTCATAAAATTTATTCGATCTCGTTATTTTGTAAAGTTTAATTTATAATTAAAACCTTCTATTATATAGATCGATTGAACTGTCTTTAAAAAAATGCTTGTTGCCATGATGTAGCAAAAAGTGTATGAAAAGATCATTTGACCATCCTCGCTTTATACAGGTAGACGTCGAATCTTTCTTAAGAGTACACGCACCATCCGTTAATAACTCCACAAAACGCTCCCTCGTTTTAAATCAAAGTAAAGTATCATTAATATTTTATTAAATTCCTATTACTTTTAAGTCGTGTTATTTTTACGTTATATTCGTGTTCATTTACTACCAATAATGGTTCATTCAACTTTATAAATACGCTAATGATTATGCCGTCCCATAATTGAATTACATAAATAATTAGTTCAATTTACTTTTCTGTATGATTGATTTGATCTCCATGAAGAGGATGTATTAGAATTACGCAGTTAAATCACCCTTGTAGCAGTTGAATAAATTTCGAATATTATTACATTAACCTTATTTCAGATCGGTTAATCATATACTTTGATTAAATTTTTGAGTTAAATTAACAATGTAAAGTTATTCATCTAACTAGTGTAATTATATATCTAACTAGGCTTTTATTCTTCTTGACTTGATTATATTTCACTTAACTCAAATCGCGCAACCCTCAGATTTAGTTGTGTCGATTCTGAGTATTTTTTACAGTGTACTTCTGTTATTGATCTTCGTGACATCTGGAAATTTTCACACTACGCTCTTTTGCTCGACAATGAACACTCAATTGAGTCACAGTTTTAACAAAGTTTTATGTTTAAGAACATTCGCACAAGGTTTACACGATAGCAAAATCGCTGTTGCGCAACACTTTTGGCACATCGATTTAAAACCGATTGGCACTCAGTTGCAAACTAATGTTACATTAGTTTGCGCGCACTAGTGTTACTCTAGTTTGCAACAGTTGTATTTCATTAACCATTGCTATTTCTGGTTTTTTGCTAAAAAATGGCATCGTCGACCTAATCTTGCCATCATTTCGCGATTCTGATTAGAGGATTTCTAGTGCAGGCATCCGATCAGCGCCTCTACTGCAATCTAGTGCCAGGCGGTGTACATTTTGAGTGCTGGTCGACGATAACGAAGACATATCTGTATCTGGAAAGTTATAGATCCGGACTTTGTGCCATATATATACATATACCCCCGCTTGTAGATACATAAAGAACGTAAAGAAAAAATAAAAGCACGTAAAATATAATCGGAGTATAAGCTATCGATTAAGCTGTATTTAAAACTCGATCGAGCCGTTTTTAAGAACGGTAATACTATATTTGCTGTTTAGTAGAACTAATGATATGTATCATTTGTATAAAAGATTTGATATCAACAATTGTGGCGCCAAGTTAAATTCTGTTAATGTTTTTACTAAATCTAATGATATATGTATAATGGCTTTATTCCCCTTCAAAAATTATTACATGAAATCACAAAATTTACTAAATCTGATGATATATGTATCATCTGTATAAAAGATTGGATATCAACAATTGTAGCGCCAAATTAAATTCTGTTAATGTTTTTACTAAACTAATGCTATTATGTATCTCTCATCTGTATAAAAGATTTGATATCAACAATTGTGGCGCCAAGTTAAATTCTGTTAATGTAATTCTCTTCTAATTGTAAGTGAAGTAGTGGGTATAAAAAGTAAAATATGCAATGAAACCTAAGTATACGTATATCTTATTGAAGGATTCCAATCCAAATAATT
>NW_017295945.1:11778-12034 GCF_001594075.2 Trachymyrmex cornetzi
GGATCTTCCTAAACCTAAGTATACGTATATCTTATTAAAGGATTCCAATCCAAATGATTTAAATTCGTTTTAAATGAAATTATTATATCACAATTTATTTATAAACATTTTCTCTTCCAACTGAATAATTCTCTTTTTTAAAAATATTAATCAAAACGTTATCACAAATTATCACAAAATTGCATTACCTTGCTCAATTAAAATTAAACCGTATATAAAACGAAAAAATTTAATTTAAATAGAAAAATTTTTCATG
>NW_017295945.1:20701-23180 GCF_001594075.2 Trachymyrmex cornetzi
CACACCCACTTCCTCGACGGCGGACACCTAGACACTCATTTCCTCGACGGCGAACACCTAGACACCCACTTCCTCGACGGCGGACACCTAGACACTCATTTCCTCGACGGCGGACACCTAGACACTCATTTCCTCGACGGCGGACACCTAGACACTCATTTCCTCGACGGCGGACACCTAGACACTCATTTCCTCGACGGCGGACACCTAGACACTCATTTCCTCGACGGCGGACACCTAGACACTCATTTCCTCGACGGCGGACACCTAGACACTCATTTCCTCGACGGCGGACACCTAGACACTCATTTCCTCGACGGCGGACACCTAGACACTCATTTCCTCGACGGCGGACACCTAGACACTCATTTCCTCGACGGCGGACACCTAGACACTCATTTCCTCGACGGCGGACACCTAGACACTCATTTCCTCGACGGCGGACACCTAGACACTCATTTCCTCGACGGCGGACACCTAGACACTCATTTCCTCGACGGCGGACACCTAGACACTCATTTCCTCGACGGCGGACACCTAGACACCCACTTCCTCGACGGCAAACATCTAAACGCTTAATTCCTCGACGGCTATTATCTAGAAGCTTAATAGACACCTTCTTCGTCGACGCGGTAAATACCTAGACTAGGTCTTCAACGACAATCTCGATATTTCATTTTATTTATAATTATTTCATTTAAATTTTAATTATTATCTACACCCTCTTCCTCGAAATACCTAGATCTTCAACGATAATCTCGATATTTCATATTAATTATAATTTATTTTAAAATGTTGCCATCGCTGATTATCACAGCCGTCATGTGTGGTTGATCACGTTCGAACGTTCGAATGTGCAATGCTGCCTAGATTAAGTCAAAAGCCCTCTAGTGTCGAAAAAACGAGATGGACATTTTCACCTGGTCGATGACAATGATAATAACAACGACGTATCTTAAAAATGAGGTGAAAATTCAATAGTCCGGACTTTGCGTCGCGAGATCTCCGCTCATAGGGCACGTAGAAAAAAAATAGAAGCACTTTTATCACACAATTCGTGTAGTCTATCGATTGAGCATACATAGAACGCGATCGGTTCAGCCGTTATTGAGATCCGATAATCTCGATCTGTCGCAACTCGTCGGTTCGCGTAAAGGAGGCACGGCAGTGTCGCTCTGCGCAGCTTAGCGCCGAGACACTACCAGTGTCTCCAGATCCTATAATCTCAAACCGACGCAACTCGCCGACTTGCGTAAAGGAGCTACGATAGTGTCTCGCGCCATGTCTTAACGCTGAGACATGACTTTGTCTTCAGATCATAAGAATCACATAAAAATTCATAAAAATGTGCTGCCACCTGTGGCAACTAAAAAAATAACTGTAACAACTTAAATATTATTTAAAATTAAAGGGCATACACTAACGTAGGATCTTGATAGCGAAATTATATTTTATTTTTAACGAATATGGATAATAAACGTTTCGGCCTAAATCAACCCTTCTTCAGTATACAAACAATCTAATAGCGTTTTCGGCCCGATCCTTGGTTGGATTAATCTTTCCTATTGGTTGACGTCACCCGCTCTACCAATAGGAGAGCACAAAACGCCATTAATCCAACCCAGATTGGTGCAAATCCGATCGGGCCGAAAACGCTATAAGATAGAAACTCGAATAATTGTATACAGAAATGTCGCGCAGTGATACATAAAAACGATTAAATCCAAGTAAAATGTTACATAAAATTTGTTGGTCGCAAAACGCTTGTTATTAATGATAAATTTATTTCGGCGAGATAATTTCCTTTGTCCACGTCAAATTCTTGATCTTCGATTGTTGTTTTATAAAAATTAAAGATCCTCGATTCATGTTAGAAGCAAAATTTCCAGATTCTATTTTATTTAAAAGTCTAATTACTAAATATCTTTTTAATCTTTGTTAAAATTATGTGAAATTATTCATTCCTGCATCCAAGATCCCCGAGATGACCAAATCGTGAACTGAGAATGGATATTCCAAAAACAAATTAGGTCAAAACGTAGTTCAAATTTTAAACAAAATAAGATAAATAAAAGGCATAAAACTACGAACGCAAGATGTAAGCAGCGAATAAGTATATATTTAAAAGTTAAAATACATATAATAGACGTTTCGGTCTTAAATCAGACCATCTTCAGTAATAAATGAAATGAGAGTTATAAATAAAATTTAATTTTCGCAAACATTAAGTCAAAAAGAATAAACAATAGTCAACGCAAAATACACTTTTCTTGATGTGAAGAATTCTTAAAAAACATCTCCAAGGTTTGAAAGCGCAGATTCGCAGCGAGTCAAAAATGTAGTTAGTTAAGTGGATAGTACATCAAATCGTCAAACTGAGTGAGTATCCGCGATGTAAATTATTGCGCACAAAATTTGCCAATTCTGTGTTAACAATAGTTTGCGGAGCAGATACAAAAATTGGAAAAATTGAAGAGTA
>NW_017295945.1:23900-24774 GCF_001594075.2 Trachymyrmex cornetzi
CATTGTTTAAAAAATTGTTAATCATCATTTCAATATTTCTAGTGTGAAATTTAGGATGTGATAGAAATATTATTCTATCCAATTGACCAATAATCACACCTCTTTTATGGTCTAAAGGATGATTATAATTGAAATTCAAGTATCGTCCAGAATTAGTCGGTTTTTTGAAATTGTCAAAGATAATGTGTCCATTTTCCACTTTCAAACTAACATCCAGAAAATTAATAGATCCATCGTCATTTTGTTCACAGGTAAATTTCAGTCTGTCATGGTATGAGTTAAAAACCTGTAAAATGTCATTAATATAATTAATTGGAACAGATAAAATAATATCGTCAACGTATCTATAAAAAATTGGTATGTTAAATTTCAATTTTGATAATAAATCTCTTTCCAGGTCCTGTATTACAATGTCTGCTAAGATAGGAGACAAAGGAGAGCCCATGGGCATGCCAAATATTTGTTTGAAAAAAAGTTCGTCAAATTTAAAAAACGTGGAATTAAAAATTAAAGAGATGGCATTTAAAAATTCTTTTTTCGGAATATTGGTATTACTTGCAATGGCATTCCATCTCAATTCAATGCTTTTGACCACCAATTCTTCAGGAATATTAGTGTACATAGAAACTACATCAAAAGATACTATTTTGTAGTCATCCTTCAAGGCAAACCCATTAAGTTTATTCGTAAGTTCGAAACTGTTTTTAATGTAACCATATTCCTTTTTTAGACTCTTGTCAATTATATCTTTGAGGAATACTGCTAGTGGATATAGTGGGCTATTAATGCAGCTTACAATAATTCTCAAAGGATGACCATCTTTATGTATCTTAGGCAGCCCATAGATCCTCGGCAAATTTCCATCAGTAACATT
>NW_017295945.1:24937-34422 GCF_001594075.2 Trachymyrmex cornetzi
TTTTCCAATTTCTGTATCTGCTCCGCAAACTATTGTTAACACAGGTATTTAATTTAATTTATAATTTACAGCTTAATTTTTATTATTTTTTCTCTTGTTTTTTTTGATTTCTTATTTATACTTACATTAGAATCGGGAAATTTTGTGCGCAATAATTTACATCGCGGATACTCACTCAGTTTGACGATTTGATGTACTATCCACTTAACTAACTACATTTTTGACTCGCTGCGAATCTGCGCTTTCAAACCTTGGAGATGTTTTTTAAGAATTCTTCACATCAAGAAAAGTGTATTTTGCGTTGACTATTGTTTATTCTTTTTGACTTAATGTTTGCGAAAATTAAATTTTATTTATAACTCTCATTTCATTTATTACTGAAGATGGTCTGATTTAAGACCGAAACGTCTATTATATGTATTTTAACTTTTAAATATATACTTATTCGCTGTTTACATCTTGCGTTCGTAGTTTTATGCCTTTTATTTATCTTATTTTGGATATTCCAAAGTTGAGTCTGTTAAAATTGCCTGTTAATATTTTTTAAGAATTTCACTTATACACCCTAAACAGATAAAGAGAATCCAGAAGAGGGTAGAAATGATTCTAAGAGGGGATGGAAATATTCATTACCGACAAATAAGCGTCCGGTAATTTTTCTGTGTCGCTCTACTTATTAATGCCATCAATTTGCTTCTTTATAAAAATAATTTCCGAAATAGATCTTTTATATAAAGAATCTAGAATTTGGATATTGCTCCAATCCATCTCATGTCCTTGATTCATTCTATGCTGCGACACTACTTTAATTTTCTCTTCGTCTGTCCCGCATAAGAGGAATTACAGTCTAGACAGCTTATTTTATATATGACATCCTTTCGGTCTATCTTATCTAGTTTATCTTTATACCACTATCCAGACAATTCATTATCTGTTTTTATAACACCATCCAGACAATTCATTGGTTTAAATGACGCTTCAAACCCCGCAACATTTTTTTGCAACATTTTTAAATTTATCCGATATCCCGCTCATGTATGGAATTGTAAAGAATTTGTTTGCTATGACTTCTCTAGATCTTAATATTATAATCTTTGTTATCCCCATGTAAGTTATCCTTCCTTGATAACGTTTTAATTCTATTGTTAACAGTCGAAAAAATCAAATCTAGGGGTAACAATTTCTGAGTAAATCCTTAATCATGAGTTTTATATTTTTTTCGATGGTCTGGATATGAGAGAAACAGGATTCTATCTAATTGCCCAATTATGACTCCTCTCTTGTGTTCTAATGGTTTGATTTATAACTTAGATACCTTTCTGAAGGTATCTTTATTGGAAGGTTTTTTATAGACATCAAATTTAATGAATCCATTCTCTGTTCTCAACTTAACATCCAAGAAATGCACCCATCCACATTCTGTTCAGCCGTGAATTTTATTCTGTAATGAGATACGAGTTTTTCCAAGGTCGAACTCATCTGATCTTTTGGGAGAGCAAGTAAGATATCATCCGTATCTATAATAAACCGGAATGTCAACGTAAATGTGTGCAAGAATCTTCATCTCTAAGTCCAGAATAAGTAATTTCCCATTCTCTCTTAGACTCATTTCAACCCTCTTCTGGATTCTGTTTGTCTGTCTAGGGTGTATAAGTGAGAACTCTTAAAGAATATTAACAGGCAATTTTAATAGGGTCAACTTTGGAATATCCATCCTCAGATCATGATTTGGCCAGGGATCTAATGGGATCTTGGATGCAGATATGAACAATTCCACTAATTTTTACAAAGATTAAAAAGATACTTACTAATTAGACTTTTAAATAAAATAGAATCTGAACATTTTGCGTCTAACACGAATCGAGGATCTTTAATTTTCATATAACAACAATCAAAGATCAAGAATTTGAAATGGATGTAACAAAGGAAATTATCTCGCCGAAATAAATTTATTATTAATAACAAGCGTTTTGCGACGAACCAATTTTATGTAACATTCGACTCGGATTTAATGTATGACTACACGACTTTTCTGTGTAAATAATTTTTTGAATTTTTATTTTAGATTGCATACTGAAGAGAAGGTTTGATCTAGGCCGAAACGTTTATTATAATTATCTATATTCGTTAAGAATAAAATATAATTTCGCTACCAAAAAAAAAGATCCTGCGTTAGTGGTGTATGCCCTTTAATTTTGAATAATATGTAATTAATAGCTTAACCTCTATATTATGTAACAATTTACCTAGCCTAAAAACTAGCCTCGGTCTCCTCTACTAGAAAATTCTGAAGAAATTCTTAGCGCTCTATGAGAAGAAAACAATTATTGTTTCTTGCTGTTTTTCTGTAAATTATTTGAATAAAAAATTATTGAAAATCAATATTCGACAATTTTAGTAATTAATATTTTGTTAACCATTATGAAAATTGCAAAATTGCAAAATGGTACAGGACTTTTTGATTCAATTTAGTTTGGTCTATCTACACAAAAGCGCGTGGCCAAAAATTGCGGGACACCCTATATATATAGTGTCCCATTTTAAATAACAGATAGGAATATCTCGGATGGTAAGCATTTTGGAGGAAATTTGTTTATACAAAAGTTGTAGGGTACAGACAAGGCTAACTTATGGTGACCTTGACCTTGACCTTGACGATGACTTGCTCCACAGTGGGGTAAGTAGTTACAATTTACCTACTGATAGAAAATATTAATTTTCAGTATTTAAAGATATAGATACAAATCAGAAAAAGATTGACTATCTCGTTAAAGATGTACTTGAAGTAATGCATACACGGAGAGAATTTTTTCTTAGAATTTACCCTGAAAATATGACAGTCGTGGGACAACATTGTATTTTGAAGAATTTTAACATAAATCCCTCTCATTCATTAATAAAACTACAATAAAGTTTAAAATAAGTTTGATCAATTTTACTGAAGTGCATGGTAAAAATCTTCGAAATACAATGTTGTCCCACGACTGTCATATTTTCAGGGTAAATTTTAAAAGAAAATTCTCTCTGTGTAGGTATTCATTAATTTAAATGTATACTGCATTAGTACGAAAAAAATTGCTAGTAAAAATTGTAACTTGTCCCGGTCTCCCCTATATGATCGAAAAATTACAGGGATTATGACTGCAAATACAGGGTATACTAAAAGGCTACTACTTCATTTATGCGTTTCTGTCGTACGACAAATTTTTCAAGCCTGTTGATTGGCTATAAGATAGAGAGATCCGAGGACCTCTTTGTCTTGCACACATTTGTCGTACGACAAAAACGCACAAATGAAATAGTGGCTATAGAATACCTCATATAAGAGCTAGTACGGACAGAGCGCGAATGAGGTAAATGAGTTTAAGTAATAATCTGCTACACAGTCAGGCATTGTAACTTGACAAATTCATGTTTTTATTTAATTAAAATAATACATTATTCCAATGCGACCCTTCACCGCTTACTTATTACTTTTCATTTATATTTTACCTTAAAAAACAACGATTTTAAAATATTTGTACAATATGGTTATTTAACCGGTCCTAAAAAACGTTTTAAAATAATAACCTTAAATGATTTTAAAACAAAAATAACCATTCCTAACCATTTTATAAACATTGTTCTACTTGGAATATTATGGGCTATGGCTACGTTTTCCAAAATTGACTGTCGAAAATACGTAATATATGTAACGTGAAATTCGTGGACTTTAAATTAGCGTTTTATACGATTTATACATTTTTATGTATTTTATTCGTTTTACGTATTTTACCGTATAATATCGTAAAACATAAAAAACGTTAGAAAATCCTCTGCTAACTCAATCCTGCTCTCCGATATAGGCTCTCTAGATCTGTACATGAAAGGCCCGCCTTGAGGAACATACTATGATCTTTGGACCATACTTTATATAAACCACCGCGTGCGAGTGTGTGTGTGTGCGTGTGTGCGCGCGCGCGCACGTGTGTGCCTATATAGAAGAAAAGAGAAAAAAAGGCAATATTTTTTTTATGCATATACACATATCGCTCATTTGATGAAACAACTAATTAAAAAAATTAAGTTCTTTAGAAAATGAATTTGAATGTTTTCAATTATTAAAATGTGAGTGTGTTTTGTAATATTATTTTTAAATTGCAAGAGAAGAGATGAGCGTAAATGTTTTGATTCCTACCAGGATCGAATCCGGGACCTCTGGCATGATAGACCAGTACGCTGTCATTCAACATTCGCGTTCTATTTCTATCTTTTGTATGAATATTAAATATTTATAGCATACATATTATGGTTTAAATAAAAAAATTTTCTGCATATCCGGTATCCGATTATCCGACAAATTATTACATGGTACAACACACATTCCCTCCAGTGAAAAAAAATCAAAGAGATTGAAAGATGTAAAAAAAAATACCCGTGTTTGAGCGTTTTACCAGATCAAGTCGTTTTTATGCAGCCATTTATCGTATTTGCTTCATAATGCTTCATTTGCTTTTTACAACTGTTTTAAATTATACAATAAATTTTATAAATAAGTAATTGACGTTTTTGAAGTTATGCGATGAGTCCGAATGACGCATGTGAAATTATGCGATAAATCCGAATAAAGAAAGACAATTAAGAATTTTTTTTTCATATATTTTCACATTTTTGTATAATAATATTGGGTATGGGAATAAGTTTCCGCCCTTTTTGAAAAGAAAAAGATGTGTTTATTTAAACAAATCTATATAAGTGAGTTTTTATTCAAAGTATGCTCCTTCGGAAGCGACAACTTTCTCCCACTTTTCCGGTAATAAACGGATTCCTCGAATGAAAAAATCTGGTTCTTTTGAAGCGATCCATTCATCAAGCCATTTTTTGATATTTTCATAAGAATTGAATCGTTCTTCAAAAAGGGCTGACTGCATGGATCGGAACAAATGGAAATCTGAAGGAGCAATGTCCAGTGAATACGGCGGGTGGGGCAGAATTTCCCACTTTATTCCTTCCAAGTATTTCTTGACCGATTTTGCAACGTGTGGCCTAGCGTTGTCATGTAACAGAATTAGCTTGTTATGCCTATCGTCCCATTCCAGTCGTTTTTCTTTCAAAGCTTGGTTTAAACATATCAGTTGTAATCGATAACGATCGCCAGTGATGATTTCGGACGGTTTGAGCAGCTCATACTATATAACACCTCTCTGATCCCACCAGATGCACAACATAATCTTCGAAGAATGGATATTTTGTTTGGCATTGATGGACCTGGTTCACCTGGCATCACCCATGCTTTCAAGCGTTTAGGGTTATCGTAGTAGATCCATTTTTCATCGCCAGTTACGATACGATGTAGAAAACCCTTCCTTTGTTGTCGTTGACGAAGCATCTTGCAGATGACCAAACGTCTTTCCATGTCTCTCTCTTTCAATTTGTATGACACCCAATTTCCTTCTTTTTGCACCATTCCTATTGCGTGTAGACGTTTTCCAATAGTGGATCTATCAACATTTAACTCTTTTGACAACCTATCGAGCGATAAACATGAATCTTCTTCGAGTAATGCTTGCAATTCTGCATCTTCAAATTTTTTCGGTGCACCTTCGCGTTCTTTGTCACGCACATCAAAATCACCACTGTTGAATCGCCGAAACCATTCTTTACAACTGGTTTTCGATGGAACATGCTCACCGTAAACATCTACGAGTAAAACGATGCGATTCTGCAGCATTTTTCTTCAAAATAAAATAATGGAGTAAAACTTCCCGCAAATGTTGCTTTTTTGGAATAAATTCCGACATCTTCAACGCAAAAAAAAGTTACTCTTTTTTACGCTTCGAACGAATGCCAACTATTGGGCTCAAAAGTTTGAACACAAACCTTTGAAACACATGTGTCGCCGTTCTATCAAACACACAAGCAATGCTACTAACGACATTTTTCTACAATGGGCGGAAACTTATTCCCATGCCCAATAATAATACAATTGTGATTATAATTATTATAAGAATCTTGGTCATTTGATTTGCCGTTTGTATGATTCCGGTTATGTATCACAAACAATAGACTAACAGTATTCACCAAGCAGGTGTCTGATGTTTTTTCCTTTGAAGCGTTCCTCAATGATCGCATTGTCTTGGTGAAAGCGTTTATTATGTTCATCACTGAATTCACCCAAATTTGGTGGAAAAAAATCCAAATGATTGTGAAGAAAGTGTATTTTGAGCGACATGTTAACTTTCATTGCATGAAAAGCCGAAATTATTTCAGCAACAATTTTTTTGTAATTGTTGACTTTTTTTATTGTTTAGAAAATTTTCGATGACGGCTATCAAATCATTCCATGCTCGTTTTTTCACTGTATTCAACAATTTACGGAAGTTTTTATTTTTTATCAATTTTGATATATATATATATAAATCTGGATCATTAAATACACCTGAATAAAACCGTTAACTGAATAAGAATTTAAAATAACCAAATAAATGAAACGATAAAAGCAATGTTGAAATCAATTTATCTGCTTCGATTTTTGATACGGACAATTTTGGAAATAAATATTATCTTTAATTTTTATACAATGAAACCTCGTAAGTATACGTATGTATATCTTATTGAGAGATCTTCCTATTCCAATTAAAATGATTTAAATTCCTCTTAAATGAAATTATTATATCACAATTCATTCACACACACAAAGACATTTCCTCTTCCAACTAAAGTAGTGGTTGTTTAATTCTCTTTCAAAATATTATACAAAACATTATCACAAATTTAAATAGAAAAATTTTTCGTGTAAATATACTTGGCGCTGCTAGATCTCGATATGATAATAATAGCAAAATACGAATGTAATATTTAGAAAACTAAGAGAAATAAGAACATAATACTTAGAAAATGTAATATTTCGAAAAGTAACATAAATAAGAAACATATTAATAAGAAAAATTAGAATCGTATTAAAAAATATGAATGTTTAGAGAAATAAGAAAAATAAGTAGCATGAAAGTATCTAGTATGTGTATATATGCGATTGAATTATAGAGACGTGTAAATTATGAACGTTGTGAATACTGTTAAGTTTAAGACTAAAAAAATTAAATTTCGATTGTATATATAAGACATGCGTTATGAAAGAAAAATAAATAGTAAACTTTATTCTTATTCAGTGTAAAGTTCAGATTAAATTTTTTATTACTTTTATTACATTTAAATTATAATTACCTTTTATTATTTATTTTTATTAATTACCATTATAATTTTAAATTGTTTTTATAGTTTTTGTTACTCGATCTAGTAACGGTAAGTGTTTTTACATGAAAAATTTTTCTATTTAATTTAATAATGTTTTGTATAATATTTTGAAAGAGAATTAAATAATCATTACTTTAGTTGAAAGAGGAAATGTCTTTGTGTGTGTGAATGAATTGTGATATAATAATTTCATTTAAGAGGAATTTAAATAATTTGGATTGGAATAGGAAGATTCTTCAATAAGATATACATACGTATACTTAGGTTTTATTGCATAAAAATTAAAGATAATACCACTTGGATTAAGTAAATAATAATAAAAATAGTATCACTTGAGTTTTACTTTTTATTTTGATAGTAGAATTTAATTTGGCGCCACAGTTGTTAATATCAATTCTTTTATACAAATGATACATATCATAAGATTAATATTTATTATTTATTTAATTAGATATGGTATAAAGAAATGGGATTTAACTTTGCCCCAGTTCTTAATATGAAATCTTTTATAGGAATGATATCATTAAAGTTAATATTATTTATATAATTTCGTATCCAAATTATATGGTATTTAACTTGGCACCAGTTTTGTTGATATCAAATCTTTTATACGAATGATACATATCATTAGAAGAATATCCTTGAAAAAAAATTAAAGCTACTATTAATTGGGTTGGATACTTAGTATTATATAGAAAGGACCGGTTTCATCAACTCGATTAAGCCGAATCGGATTAACTGTCAATCATAAGTGGTCAATTCTACTAAATAGCAAACACAATTAGTCAGTTCCACGATTAATTAAGTAACTGGCGTTGGTGAAACCGGCCCAAATGATTCTTCACGAAAAGCACGCATGCTTAGCGCTTTTTTTACCTTTTTTTAAAAAGATAAGTTTGTATAAATATTAAATTATCCA
Organism: Trachymyrmex cornetzi; assembly: GCF_001594075.2. NCBI lineage: Eukaryota > Metazoa > Arthropoda > Insecta > Hymenoptera > Formicidae > Trachymyrmex > Trachymyrmex cornetzi. The sequence goes on from NW_017295945.1 coordinate 33,090, forward strand.
CCGCGTTTATAGTTTTTACTTTTTATTTAAAACACTTATCTATACAACTCATTTAAAATCCTGTTCACCATGTCATCAAAAATACAAATGCGATTACAATTCTTTCTTAGGCAAACGAGAAAATGCTTCAATAATCAATCTTAAAGTATGATTCAAATTAATACAGTTGCTACACCAAACTGGTCCAGCTTTCAAAAATAAAGTTTTTAGTAGTTTAGTCAGTTGAGGTAAAGTCGACGAGTCGCATTTAATAATACCTGAAAATGAATTTCGTAAGAAATGAATTTCGAAAAAAAGGCCCCATACATTACTTATAATACTTCAGAATGCAATAGCTCCTGATAGACTTAGGAAATTGTTCGTTGCAGTTAAACAGAGATGTAAACCATATGTGAGAGAAATTTGACAAAGTTCCAAATTTTATTCCAAACATTCTTAGGTAAATTCCATGATGAGAATTCATTAAAAAGATTTAACTTTACCACAACCTCGACAAGAAATTTTTCATCGCTATGTGCATCATGAAACATACCTTTAAACCAACGCTTTATACGTTTGACGCTATAATTATCCTGATCCAACGTATCAATGTATTCCACAATCAATTGCATAATTACAATATTTTTCAATAATGCAGCTGTTTCGCTCAAAATTGTAATCTCTGTGTAATCAGACATTAGTGGGATCAATAAATTCTATAGGTAAGGTTTCTTTCTCACAATTATCTATTGAGATCATATCTTCTTCGAGATTCGCAAACGGAGGCATAATCGATCGTGTACCTGTACAAAGTTTCCTGTAATTATGAAAAGTTAACAAACGTTGTTATTTTAATTATACCACACACAGGGCTACCTTCATTATGTAACCTACAAATACATACCTGACAAATTAAGTAATATTTTATGACTATCTTCTGCCAATATATATTGTAAGATATATACCAGGTTTAAGATACTGTATTATCTCACTAATAGTAATATTAAGAACAAGTGACGCGAGCAATTACAATTGGAAATTACCCGTGCTGGTTATCTGGATGTGTTGCGGTATAAGAGGATCAGTTTATTTGTAATTATAGGGAAATTCATTTAAGGAGTACTTAGGGTACAGGGCAAGATTGCAGTTAAAGCTCTCTTTACACTTTAGTAATAGAACACTGACTTTATTACCCGTATACTTGTACAATGAAATATAATTAATGTTATTAATACTGTAACGCTTAATTCTACACGCGTTATACAACTTGACGGAAGCCGAAGGAATCAGAGAGAATTTAATCGCCTCTCTTTACCCGAAATTGATTAATCGTTCGCGAGACAAAGGATTAGTA
>NW_017295945.1:35257-37273 GCF_001594075.2 Trachymyrmex cornetzi
CGCTGATCGTAACCCAATAACAATTTAGAGGGTGTGTTTTTTACACTAGAATGATGGGTATTATTAATAACGTATTGTGTCTTACTCAGCCAATTTTTCCAGTCATCTGGTGATTTAATTATTTTTCTTAATGATGATTTTACAAATCTATTAACCCTTTCAACGAGACCGTTCGACCAAGGGGATGCTACGGCTATTAGTCTGTGCTTTATTTGCATCGACTCTATAAAATGTTTAAACTCGTTAGAGGTAAAGGCTGAACCTCTATCTGAAACTATTTCCCTCGGTTTACCAAATGTATCAAATAGATTTTTTAAGCATCTGTTAACTTCCTTGGACTTGGTTGTTTTTACTGCAAAGAGCCACGTGAATCGTGTGAACGAATCTATGACAATAAAAATGTGTCGAAAATTCCCGGACGTTTGTTGTAAAGGACCGAAATGATCTACATGAAGTGTTTCGAAAGGTACCTTTGAGGTTGCAACTAATTGTGTTTCACCTTCACGCGAATGTGAAGAGAAGTTAGCCATGAGGCAGACTATACATTGATCGATATGATCTGCGATCTTTTTCCTCATCGCGGAAAACCAATAATTTTTGGAAATACCTTGATAGGTTTTTTCAAATCCACAATGTGCCATTTCATCATGGTATACTCGAATGACATTCGTGACCATTAATTCTGGTACCACAAATAGTAAGCGGTCACCGTCCTTTCTATAAATTAAACCGTCAATTAATGTAAACTTATTGTCTTCGCGGAATTCTAATTCTTTAGCGAGATTTTTTAGATAAGGGTCGCATAACTGTTTAAATTCTAATTGCCGTTCTATAGTTAACGTGTCTATGTACAAAGTTATGCGGCTGAGCGCGTCCGCGTGTGCCATTTTCAAGCCTGACTTGTGCGCTACCGTGAAGTGATAATTTTGCAATGCTAATGTCCACCGTGCTATCAGCGGGTTCAAGTTTTTATTTACCGCGTAGACTAATGCATTACAATCGGTAATCACAGTAAATTTGATTCCGTATAAATAAATATGAAATCTTTCTATTGTACAATCGCGAGCATTTCAAGCTCGAAGCTATGATAGTTTCTTTCAGCTTGATTGATCGATTGGCTAAAATATGCTACGGGTTTCCAATCGCCGTTTTTTTGTTTCTGCATTAAAATACCTCCCAAGCCTGACAAACTAGCGTCTGTGTGCAGTTGCGTTTCGGCTGCTGGGTTATACAAGGCTAAAATCGGTTGCGAAGTCAATTCGTTTTTCAAAAGCGTTAATGCATTGTGCATCGAAATTAAACTCGACCGTTTTGCGTAGCAGATTACGAATGGGGGATGATTTAAGAGAGAAGTTTTTAATAAACTTTCTAAAGAAATTAGTGAGCCCTAAGAAACGTTGGACTTCCACGACGTTCTTTGGTTGCGGAAAGCGTCTAATTGCATCCGTGTGCCGTGAACTTATCGTGATGCTATTATTTGAAATTATGTAGCCAAGATACTCTACATGTTTTCTTAGAAATTTACATTTCGTGATGTTCAGTTCAAAACCATGACTTTTCAGAGTTTTTAGAACGTTTCGTAACGTATCGATATTTTCCTCAACAGTGTCTGTAGCTATCATGATATCATCTATGTATACGATGACTTTATTTTCAGAAATAAAGGACGATAGAATATTTACTAATCGTTTTTGAAATTCTGCCGAACTTTCACAATAACCGAAAGGCAAGCGTTTGTACTCAAACTGCCCTTCGTGAGTTGCGAACGCGAAATATTTAGTATGTCCCTCGTCGACCTTAATCTGGTGAAATCCGTCACGAAGATCGAGGAGTGTGAACACCGTTTTATTTCCGAGGAGCGATATGCAGTCCTCAATTATTGGGAAGGGATATTTTTGTTTCTCAACTCGCTGGTTTAGCGGGCGAAGATCCACGCATAAGCGTAGAGAACCGTTTTTTTTCTCACGGGCACGACCCGTGCGCAATACGGAGAATTGCTTCTTTGTATTATTCCTC
>NW_017295946.1:0-2560 GCF_001594075.2 Trachymyrmex cornetzi
TACCTCGACTTCTTCCCGTATCGCGAACATTAAATAACTTTTAACTAAATCCTAGAAAATTATCCTCCTATCTAAAAAAGGAGATGTCAGGTCGATTACTCGCATCTCTCGAAGTTTATTGTTGCCGCTTTTCCGCGATGCTGATTGGTTCTCTCGCTGCGCTTACGATATCCGGCGTTCGTGGTACATGCCTTTCTAACCTTATCGTTCAATAAATAATGTTACAAGAAATAAAGGGCTACGACTTACTTAATATTTAATGTTATTTTTTTATATTTTCCTTTACAATTTTTAATGTAATTTAAAATTGACAAATTTATAATTGATACTTTATTATTTAATCTCTCTAATATCATCATTGAAAATGACCCAATCGGCTCGAAACTTACGTATATGTTTAATTTCTTATTTATTTTACGATTTGTTTATGATTTATTAGACTTGTAATGTAAAATATTTCAATAGTTGGTTATATTTTGTATTAAACATTTATTATATAAATTTATAACATTTATAACATAAATTTAAATTTAAATTTATAACATTTATTTATTATAGGCTTGTAACCCTTTCTTGTATCATTATTTATATAAACATATATTTATAGCATATGTAGTACTAAACATTTATTTGTATTTTAGAACAATTTTGATATTTCATATACATGTGGCGTTTGTGAAACTATTTTTAATAACAAGGATGATTTGGAACAACATCCATGCTTTGAGGAATACAATCATTATATCATTGATGACAATTTGTACTGTTACCCTCGGTGTAATGAGTAGAAATTTCTAGATTATTTTGACTTGTGATTTTGTGATTAACTATAATAGCTTATACTTAGTATTTTATATATTTCCTGTCGGTCCGAATAAAATCTTAATAATATTATTATGTGTGTGTAGAGGACAGAGCTATAGTCCGCAAGAGTTTGATGGCTGATGGTACTGAGGCTGTCGTTGTTACAAATACGCCACGTAAAAAAGTTGTAAATTCACAGCACGATTCACGGCAGGTAACGGATTTCGAAGCAAATAAATTAGTCATGGTAGAGCAACTGATTGATGAAGTGTCTCGACGACCTGCCTTATGGAACTTCAAACTACCTCTGACTGAACGCAGCCCACAGATAAAAAAGAAACTCTGGGAAGAAGTGTTTACGGCTCTTGGCGGTAAATTGTATTATTTTGACTAAAATTGTAAATTATAAATTGTATTATTTTGAACTATTAAGCACTCAATATTTGTTTATTGAACAATTCTACACTCGTATCAATAAAAATTTTGAAGTTGAATCAAATCCATTTGAGTGAAAAAACATTGACGTATATCGAATTATGAATGTTTTCTTTTAGGAACATATTCCATTGATTCCATTAAAAAGAAGTGGAAGTCACTATCGGATTCTTTTCGAATTTATTCGAAGAAGGAGCAAGCAGCGAGTGGATCTGCTGCACCAAGTGGAAGAAGACCGTGGATACATTTGCAACGTATGAATTTTTTGCGTGATCTTCAGCTACAGAGCAAGTATACATATATTAATGATAATAATACTAATTATTAGTATTGTTCGTTTTCTCTGTCGGAAGCTGGTCGGAGTTGCTCCAAACAAACCCAGCGTACTTGATAGAACGCTTTTAAACGTGTAAAACAATTGTAGTGTTCTTTTAATGCTCGTTTAGATTCTAAAAGAACACTACAAGTGTTTTACATGTCTAAAAGCTTATTATCAAATGTGCTGGGTTCGTTCGGAGCGATTTCGAGCAGCTTCCGAGAGACAAAACGAACAATACTACTATATACGTGTGTGTATGTAATAATCAAATTTTCTTTTCATTATAGAACTATCAGCAATATTGATTCAGACTGTAATGATTCAATGGACATGGCCAGCTCAATTTGTGACAACAGCAATAGCAGCAGCAGCATTGGTTATGTATCACGTATGTTCATTTTAATAAAATGTATTAGAAGGTTATATTTCAAATAAAATACAAACTTTTATAAAGAACGTAAAAATTATGACTTTATAGTGTTGAAAAATATTAGGTGTGAATATTTTTATAGGAAAACGTCGCTTGAGCGAAGACAGTGCATTAGACCGGATTGCCGATTCCCTGGCATTGCCGATATCTTTTAATATGGACCAAGTAAAACAAATGTTACCTCCTGCACAAGCTGCACTTGATAAACCAACCATAATTGGAAACATGATAGCCCAACTCCGTGAAATAGACCCGGAATTGCATGATGAAATAACATTACAATTATTAAAAGTAACAATTGATGCTAAAAGGAAGACATAAGATAAGGAAGAATATTATAAATTGTTTTGGCTCTTTTTTAGTCCTTAATAGAATTTTACTTAATATTATATTACATATATAAATGTTTTTAAATAATAAAATAAAACAATATCAATAATAAAGGGCACAGAACCATTATAATATATGTATATGTAATAAACGATTTAAATACAATTTAAATACAAAAATCAAACAGACGTTTCGACTACGTTTGAGTCATTTTCAATGTACGGATTAATCAAAGGAGTAAA
>NW_017295946.1:3511-5405 GCF_001594075.2 Trachymyrmex cornetzi
ATATATTCTCTCAATATGTAGACTCGAATCTTTATTAGGTACAATATTGGAAATAGTACTAATTCTTGAGTTACAATTTACATACTTCTTTCAAAATTTGACAAACTTCATGGCCATAATTATTACGGATATACGAAAAGGTAAAAATAAAATAATGATCTTTAGAATAATAACTTCATTAAGGAACATCCAGAAATATTGTTCTCAAAAGCTGACAAAGGGAATATGACTGTTGCTCTTAATAAATTTGATTATACCAACAAGATGGAATTGATGCTCTCTGATAAGAATACTTATGAAATGACTAACAAAGATCCAACAAGAAAAATTATCAATGATTTACGTGATATTTTAGTTAGATGGAAAAAGAAAGGGTTTATAGATGACGCTACATATAAAAATTTACTTAACACTGACGGCAATACTCCAAGGGCGTATGGATTAACAAAAATTCATAAGATTAATTACCCTCTTCGAATTATAGTATCATCAGTCAATAGTCCATTATACAATTTATCACTTTATTTACACAAGATAATTAATGATTCTATAAAAAAACCTTTGAGTCATATAAAAAACAGTAGTGATTTAATTGATAAATTGAGAAATATTAAACTGGAAACGAATTCATCACTAGTCTCATTGGATGTTATTTCCCTAATGTTAGTTCACTAACATACCTATAGACTTGGCATTTGATAGTGTTGTTAAAAGGTGGGACTCTATTTCCATAGGGACGAGAATTACATTAGATGAATTCATGTGTTACGTCCAGCGGACTCACGCTGCCTCTTTTCTTTTTCTCACGGAGACCTAGGGATTATCAACCCCTAGGACTTCTAAGAAAAGTAATAAAAATCTCTTCCCATGAGAAAATTTAAAGTAAAAAGACTCCAGTATCTACATTAATGCCAGATAAAATAGAGTTGGAATCGGTGAACGACGGGAGCTAATGCACCGCCGATGACACTTCCCTTGGACAGCGCCATTAAAAACGGCAGTTAATGTCAGTACTGGCGCCTAAACATTTTCCTGACAGGCAAGTCGCGGACGATTCTCACGATGTCCGCGACCATAAAATATAAATGTGACATGCGAAGTCCAGGGAAAGTGTTTGACGGGCGCGTGCCGACAGTGCACGTGCGCTCGTCTTAATCGGTGCACGTGCATTTTCCCATAAATTTAAGAAAGTCATAAACTAAGATGACACTTGGTTATACCAACCGACTTCTTTCCTCCCCCATAATCTCGACCAACCCAAAATCCCGAAAGTCATCCCACCACCTAAATTTGAACCCCACTAATTAAGAAAAACCGCTATATAAACCACGGTTCCGCGGTCCTGAGCATCTTTTTTTTTTCTTAGTCTCTCCTTTTAGTCTCTTCTTTAGTTTTGCGGCCTTTATAATCTTTACCGAGAGCTTTGCAGTATAATTCTCAGGGTTAGTCGAGAAGCTACCCACCTAAATAAAACGAATCGAGTCTGAGTCTCGGGCGACTCCATTATTAATTAAAATAGAGTCAGTGATCCAACGCCCCGAGGTCTCCAACACATACGCCGACTTCCAGGCCCCCTGAAGGCTCTTCACTAAACCCAGCTCTGATCTCATCAAATAGTAAGCGAACGTCGCCCCTTTTCTTTTCTTTTTTTTTCTTTTATCTCTTTTCTTTTCACTCCACTCACTTTTAGGAACTCGCGTCCGGTTTTGTTCCTATAATTGCTCTATTGTCCTTAATTATTTTCCCCTTAAAATTCAATATATCAACCTTGCAGTGCGTTCAAACAAAACCACCGGTCGTCCCCTTCGTCGTTCGGTCATAAGGTACGCCTGGACGACCCGCAGAACGGCACGTGTTAGCGCCAATTTCCCGGAGGCTCGTCAGTCGCCAAATC
>NW_017295946.1:5926-6173 GCF_001594075.2 Trachymyrmex cornetzi
AATAACAATTCTTAATTTTAATTATATTATTTAATGCTCAAACCCTGGTTGTTTTAATTTCGAGTAACACCTCCTCGTATTCCTTCTGTTAACATCAAGATTGCACTCGGTCCAATCCCCGGTCCCTTTGGATTAAATTCCAAGGCCGAAAATAAGGGCATCGAACGTACTGGTCCCTACTAGGATAGAAGCGTGCCCTTAAGGCACACTGACCTAGTTCCCGGCCTTTAGCCTGTGCGTTTGCCTC
>NW_017295947.1:0-910 GCF_001594075.2 Trachymyrmex cornetzi
CTTTTTCTCTTTCACGGATTCGAAAATCCTTTTCCAGGATTAAAGTATACGCATCAATACGTGTTTGTGAAGTGGAGTTTACGCTGAGAATGATCAAAAATTTCGAAATCGATATATTTTTTACTATTTCTTAGTGTAACGGGAGGGCTCCAATTGCACATATCGCATATTGCACACATGTATCGCTGATTGGCCAATTTAAAAATAAAATAATCTCATTGGCAAAACAGTGAAAAATTACTAGGCATCAGTTGATATGAGTGGTGTGTACAATCAGAACTGTAGGCAAATGGGATCCTCCTAATGTAACATGGCGTCTCAGCTGTCAAGTCGTGACATTTGCTTGATATGAAAGCTTTGCAACCCGAACGTACGAAATAATAATTCCCAAACATGTAATTTGCACGAACATACAACGTTGAGTTCTTAGAATTAGATTTAGACGCTTTATCGCGACGAATTCGTTGTACGAAAATTGACACGTATGTGTTGCTGCGTGTATCATAGATTGCGTGAGATATTACTGTGGTAGTATAAAAAGATGTGTCAATTGTGCGGCGCGCGGCGCGACATCTAGTGATTTCGTCGGAGTTTGAGCTTTGCTTTAGGATCCCCTTAAGCCCGATGTCCATGATGCTAGAAATCAGTCCGAGATCTCGGACAGAGAAAAAATTAACAAATTACATTTGAACAATTTGATCACATGACCATTGCTATTGCTGGATTCACACTGTATCCGATTTTCGTCGTACGACGCTTCAACCAATCAGAAAACGGAATTCCGATGATATGAAGCAAAATCCATCGGATGTACCTTAAGAAAGCAAGAAGTAGTGAGTAGATTTATAATTTTTTTGTAGTCTGCTTTTTGTAGTCACACTTATTTATTCTTATTTCGAATTCAAATACA
>NW_017295947.1:1125-1597 GCF_001594075.2 Trachymyrmex cornetzi
TTCCTTAACTTCCTCATTACTATTACGATCTTTGTGCTTCGAGCAAATTGGTTTCCATTTATTTGTACCATTAACGAAAGCTCTATGTGGCTGGCGGTGCACCACTGATGGCAATGGAAATTAAGGAAGCGATACATACCTGACTTCAAGAGCAATTAAAAATCCTTTACATCAGACAAAATTGGATGACTTATGAACTGTTTCACAAAATGTGTAGCAAAGTTACTTGTTTCTTTTCGTTAACGTCGCTATATGCTGACAGCACTGAAAATATCGTTCCAAAATGAAAGCTGCGTTTGCATGAAAAGCATGCTTATGAAATTGGAACACTGGCTGTGTTCCAAAATTGTTTGTCAGCGCTGCGAGCATGTCGCGATATTTTCAGTGCTGTCAGCATATAGCGACGTCAGCGAAAAGAAACAAGTAACCTAGAAATATGGAGAGAAGCATACAGAAAAAATTCGTATTTAAA
>NW_017295947.1:2322-15895 GCF_001594075.2 Trachymyrmex cornetzi
CCCTCTCGCAGCACTGCCACAGCGTGCTACGATGATTTTTGGAACGGTGTTGGCAGTACTGCCAGTGCTGACAAACAATTTTGGAACACAGCCGACACAACAAGTTTGTTTACGTCGCATGCTCCAACATGCTCCTACCATAGTTCCTACTTATTCCAACATGATCGTTGAAGTGAATAGGAGCTATGGTAGGAGCATGTTGGAGCACGCGACGGGAACAAACCCAACACTATACATCCGTACTCAGTACTCGAGGGCTGTGTAAGCTTGTGTTTTCTAGTGACAATTACATGTTACTAACTGCGGTGGCTACAAATGAGGTTGGAAGACGTTGAGTGGCCGGTACTTTTACTTTTTTTTGTTTAATACAGGCGGAAAAAGCTACATTTAATCTAAAGAGGTTGTCTAGCTGCAAAATTTAAGAAATGTGGCTAGCGGTAATTCTACGGGATTTTTTTTTTTCTTTAATTTTGCAGCTAGACAACCTCTAAAAAACGCTACATCTAGCTGGAAAACCGCTAGAAATTGTTATCACTGATGGCAGCCATATTTTAGTCGGCCGAAGTGCTTCGAACGTAACCGAGATTGCACGAATGTGACGTAGGCAGAGGCCTCCTAAACTCGTCCACCGGTCGAGCATACACTTGTATTTATACCATGATACTGGGTGCTTTCCAATTGCTTAACACATTTTAACACAAACGCACACAGAAGTGCACAAAGTGTAACGTTGTGCACGATTCAGTTGGAATAGAATGTGTACGCTGTGCACGGTTGAGATCCGTTTCGGATGGAGTTAGGGTGCCGTCACATGCTGCGTAACTTGTGTAACGTAACTTGCGCCGACAAATCATATCATTTCACTTGAACATCAGTTTCTGTCTAGCTTTTTACGCTATTTTGTTGTTACGCCGAAACATAATAGAACCACTATGCGTCGAATCTCATTTCTGGCTCAATTTAGCTTATTCTGTCTGAAAAAATGCACAAGGGTTTCGATTTTGCAACAGTTAACAGTATAATTATAAAAGTCGTGCGTCCCTTTGCATCGCGTGAAAAATCGAAACCCATGTGGAACAGTACAATCATAGATCTCATTTTGCCTCTGTGACAGATTTCCTAATCTCAATAGTCATCAACTTTAACGCTTAATATTTCAGATCACAAGGCAGAACGTTTTTTTTTTCCAGATTCTTTTGTTTCATGCAAAAACGCATCGAATAAGCCTACGAGTGGTTTCACAAAATTTTCCGATTTTAATAATTTATTCGATCATCCGTTCATATATACGCGATGGAAAGGTACCGGTTCCCCATAAGGCGTACTTTTCGAGATGCGTAGATTACGAAAACCAATCGTAAATTCATTTAGCATTTCTGTTAGAGTATACAACAGAAATTCTAATCAGCAATTAGTTGCATTAGTTCCGCATTTCTCTAATCTTCCGTAAAATACGCTCAATGTGAATGCGGGCTTTCAGAAATGGCGCATTCTAGCAAATAAAAAATAATGTATTCTAGTAAATTACTAGAATACGCAGGTTACGCTTACGCAGGTTACGCCGCGTGTGACGGCACCCTTATTTAGGGTGCCTGTACATGCGGCTACTTTGCGTAAGCGTAACCTGCGTATGCTAGTAATTTACTAGAAGTTATGCCAGTTTAAAAGTACCTCATTCATATGGGGCGTATTTCATAAAATTCGCATAAAGCATAACCAATAATTTTATAAAGCTAACCAATGACAGATCAAACTTTCTTTTGTACAATAGAGTAAAAATACTAAACGGCTCCTTTATTGGTTGTTATTATTTAGGCGTATTGTTAAATACGCGTCATGTGAAATGGGATGTGAAAGCGCGCATTATCCGTATCTTACCTATATGAAATAAGATTGCAGTAAATAACAGTGTCCATAATCTGTTGTTAATCGCTGACATATAATATACTCGTATACCAAATAAAAAGTTGAACTGCTTTAATAATCGAATAAATGCATCATATATAAAATAATCGTTACATTTAATTTTTTTCATTAGTTATTGAAAGCGTGAAGGTTATTTATTATTTTTATCATACATTCTTCTAGTCCCCTTTTTTTAATAAAATAAATTTTTTATTTTCTTTGTATTTATTAGTAAATTTATTTACAGAATTCGTTTTCCAAGAATTCATAAAATTCCTTGAATATAATGAATTCTAACCTTGTATCAGTAATTATTTGCAAAAAAAGATTATTGGCAAGGAAGATAAAACTAACGTTACGACATCGGAAAGTTGGCAAACGGAATATATTGGAATTCATTGCACTATGGAAACTTCTAATGAAGTATAAAAGAGAAGGAAACCAGAGGATGTGGGTTCGTCCAATATTTACACAATTACAAAGACATTTACAAGGAGATAGTTTAGCCATAGAAATGCAGCTACAAGACCAAGAAATGTTCTACAATTACTGTAGAATATCTGTAGAACTATTCGATCAATTACTGAGTATTGTTGGGCCTCTTATTGAAAAGCAAAACGTTGTTCGAGATCCAATATCGGCTCGCACACGACTTTTAGTATGTTTGCGTTACTTCCGGTGACAGTATGGCCTCAATATCCTATGCATTTAGAATTGGAGTAAGCACTGTTTCAAAAATTATTTCTGAAACATGCGCAGCATTGTGGATTTTTCTTCACGAATCTGTTATGCCAGTACCAAATGAAGAATCTTGGTTGAGAATCGCGAATGAATTTGAGAGAAAATGGAATTTCCTGTATTGTTTAGGTGCAATAGATGGAAAACACATTGTAATTCAGGTAACATTTTTTCCGAAATATATTTGTTATTTATTTGTATCAAAAAGTGTTAGAATAATTAATCTATAACAATTTTTTTCTATGCCTTTTAGGCACCACCTCATAGTGGATCAGTATATTATAATTACAAAGGGACTCATAGTATCAACTTGTTAGCAGTTTCGGATGCCGATTATTGCTTCACACTAGTTGACATTGGAGCTGAGGGTAGACAAAGTGATGGAGGTATCTTTGCGAACTCAAAGTTTGGTCAACGATTAGAAAGAAATGAAATGAATTTACCGCAATCAAGTGCAGTGGAACCTAATGGACCTCCTTTACCATATGTGTTAGTGGCAGATGAGGCATTCGCTCTGAAATCATATATGATGCGACCATACCCTCGATGTAGTCGATTAAATCGTCAGAAAAAAATATTTAATTACCGCTTAAGTAGAGCAAGAAGAGTAATCGAAAGTGCATTTGGCATTATGGTAGCACAATGGCGAATCTATCGACGTCCGATAATTGCATCAATCTCCACTGCAATAAGAATTGTTCAAGCAACTACATGCTTACACAATTTTATAATAAAAAATGAAAACAAGTTGCAAAACTTCCAAAGGCAATACACTTGTATTACTACAAATGACGAAGATTTGATTCACAGTGCATTGCAAGAAATGAACAATGCTGGCAGATCTACTAACGCCCATAATCGACTAGTCTCCAGAATTCGGGACGATTTTGCATCATACTTTGAACATGGCGGAGCAATATCTTGTCAGTGGGAGAAAGTTCTTAACAATGATTTTTAATAATATACTTGAAATCTTTCCATATATTTATAAAAATGATACAACTAAAATATCAGTGTCTCAATGTACATGTTTTAATAAAAGAAGTTCAATGCTTAACATTTTAAAATTTACATCATACATTGTTATGTGTATGGAAGTATTCTATTTCATCACGTTGAGACTGATCACAGCCATTTGGCGACAGATGCCTAAAGTTTTTCTACTAGACAAGCGATGTAAATGATTTGTGGTCAATCACAATGTGATTAAACGAGGTTCTATGCAAAGCAATGTCTCATACACATTCATAACATTTTATAGTACTTAACACATAACATTATACAACGCTTAATCTCGTTTGTATTCTAACAGTAATGCGACTACAATCGAATATCACATTTTGAACAGTAGATTATAATAGTAATATCACATTTTACAGTAAATTAAAACATTAAAGCTTTATGGCTCCTGCACACTGGATGCGGAAATGCTAACCGCGCGGTAAAATGTGACGCAGTAGCGGCAAGCTTTTTCGCGTCCAGTGTGCAGAAGCCATTACTGTACAATATATTTATAAAGTTTCGCAAAAGTTACTTTCTTTAGAATAAAAAATAAACATATAATATGTAAAATAAGAAATAAAACTGGAATTTACCATAGAAAAACATATAAAGCAACAAAAAAAATCATCAAATTATATTCCCTCTATATGTATGATAACATAATATAAGAATGAGAATAGTATAATTAAGAATGAAAAGTAAGTATCAAGCATGATAGTTATTATACACAAAAAATAACTCTTGTAACAAGTTAAAGTAACGAATAAATATAACGAGTCGACGCGTTACAAACAATGAGTCACGTTTTCCAATAAATAACGCGTAAAGGTAAGAAATTATTTTTCAAAATAACTTTTTCCTAACCTTAGCTTTTATCGTTTCCGTAAAAAAATTGCAATATTATTATAGAAAGTAACAGTTAAAAAGTAATGGTCCCCAAATTCCTACAAATAACTATCATGTCTACAAAGCCTATAGAAGAAATATTGTCGCATTAAAGTCTTATTACAGTTACTTTTTCGTGATAAAATAAAATATTAAGAGATTTACGAAAAAAATCATTTTGAATGACAAAAAAATTATGGTATTGTACTCTTATATATTGCACGGAATTTTTTGACTCTTCTTATAGAATAAAGAACACATTAAAAAATGTCGATTCGAATGATGCTACGAAACGCAACCTATTAAATATTTAATTTTAATCTTTCATCATTCGATCATTAAAATAGCATTGCCTTTCGAATAGGCTGATTGGTCTCCTTCTTAATGACGATTACGTTAATTTGTCAAAATCTCGATTGAAGCAACTATTTTCCATTTCAAAAAGTGATGTCAAAAATTTCTAATCGTGCTCTGTCTCGGTATGGTAGTTTCCGCATGCCTTCTCCCAAGCGGACAAGAAATCCGTCCAGTGGATCAATCTCTTGCGTTGATGGCTCTTTCAGAGCTTCTATTAAAGCTGTTTGATAGGCATCATCTTGTGATGATTCTACAAAGAAATTAAAATTTCATTCCTGTGTGATAATTAAAAGAAACTTTGATAAATGAAAATATAAAAAAACAAACGTTTTCGTTTTGAACCATGTCTTTGTGTGGATAGTTTGCTTTCAGTTGATGGAAAATGATTTGTAGATGTCGAGGTTTGTGAAAGAACATTGATAGAATTGAGTATCTGTGGAGAAATATTTGTGGGTGTCAGCGTCCGCGAAGAAACATATGGGGAAGTCTGTGGAGAATTGTTAATAGCTGAAATCTGATGCATTGTCGAAGGCCCAGCTACAGCATCATCTTTGCGTCGCTTGTTTTCTATATTAAGTGAAGTGATTACTCCACTTTCAGCATCAGCATCTGTTAACGAACTCACTGTCCTAAAATTTATTAATGAATGGGTCACAAACTGCGCAATTTACAGTCGAACAATACTCGTATGTACATATGTACATGTGATTATTGAAGAGAAAACTTACAGCCGTGTCTGCAATGAATCGTCCAGGAATCTCATAAGTTCATAATATTGAAATTTCGACTTATTCTCGGTATTAGCAGATATATAATTTTCTTTTTATATATATATATATATATATATATATAAAATAAGAGAACTTTATATATATTTTATTAACTTTTTTTTATTTTTAAACTTTATATATATATATACATGATAAAATAAGAAAAAGATCTTGCAAGGACTGTATTTCTATGAAAAATATTACCCATAAAAATGTTCAAAAATATTATAGTATACGTTACAAATATTATAAATATCCTTAGTATCTTCGTCTGCGATAATTTTCGAGAAAAAATCCTAGATGGTAAAATGTACCTTGTAATATATTCGAAACTTCCATCCATAATGCATTCTTGCGCAACATACTTCTTTCCGAAGCAGGTATACGAAAATCATAAAGTGCATATTTGTTTCTAACTGCTTCAATCAACAATTCATCCAAATTTCCTTTCCTCAGTCCTTTCATGGGCCTTTTCAATTTTGGGAAGAGGAAAAAGTCGCAGGGGGCCAAGTCTGGTGAATACGGTGGCTGAGGCATGATGACAGTATTGTTTTTGGCCAAAAAACTACTCACTAGTAACGACGTGTGCGCAGGTGCATTATCATGGTGCAGAATCCATGAATTTTCTTTCCACACTTCCGGACGTTTTTTTCTTATTGATTCACGCAAACGCCGCATAACCTCAAGGTAATACTCCTTGTTTACCGTACGACCTTGTGGTAGGAATTCTTGATGCACAACGCCATGGTAATCAAAGAAAACTGTGAGCAAAACTTTCACATTCGAACGAACTTGGCGTGCCTTGAACGAACTTGGCTCTCCTGGGCTCTTCCACTGGGATGATTGGGCTTTGGTTTCGACGTCATAACCATATACCCATGTTTCGTCACCAGTTATAGCCCTTTTGAGCAGATCAGGATCATCATTGACGTCGTTCAACATGTCTTGGGCGATGTTCATGCGACGCTGCTTCTGATCAAAATTAAACAGTTTTGGAATGAATTTCGCTGACACACGTGTCATACCCAAAACATCCGTTAAAATTGATTGGCATGAGCCAAACGATATGTTAAGATCATCAGCTATTTCTCTAATCGTGATTCGACGATTTTTCAACACAATTTCTTTCACTTCCTGAACATTTTCGTCGGTTTTTGACGTGCTGGGGCGTCCAGAGCGAGGTTCATCGTTAACATTTTCTCGGCCCTCTTGGAATAACTTATACCATTTATAAACATTTTTTTGCTCAAAGTTGACTCACCGTACGCCACTGTTAACATTTCAAGAGTTTTTGAACACTTAATACCATTTTTTACACAAAAATTAATACAAACTCTCTGCTCCATTATTTTCAACAGCAAAAACTCGCCGAGCACGCAGTCTAACCTTTATGCCTTTTTTTTCTTTGCTCAGTGTCGCCGGCTGGCGACAATAAGTGTCTTCAACCTATCCTTTAGGTTATATGACACACAAAACTCTCCAATCTTGACTGTCTATTCCAAAATACCCTAGATGACCCTATTTATACTCCTAAAAAAGTTATAGACTATTCTCACAGCTGTCCATCTACCTCTCTTAATCCAAGTGAAAATACTATTCTCATCAAAAATGCCTCTACTTCTAAGTTCCAAATCTAGTCGAATTCTGGCTTCGTCATATTTACTACATCTCCATATAACATGATCCACATCCTTAATCTCATAACCACAATCACATCTAGCACTGTCAATATAACCTTTTCTAGCTAACGACTCATTAAGATTATAATGATTCGATCTAAGCCTGTTTACGAAAGTCATAAAAGCTCTTTCCTTATCAAACTCCGCAAACCAAGGTTTATTCATAGCAGGGTTATAAAAATTCTTAAAATAAAAAGTACCAACAGCTCTAGAATCTTGAACTATAGTGGATTGCGTATTATTCCACATATTCTGTCTAAATAAACTTCTAACATCTAAAAGAGGAACCACAATATCTCCCTGCACCTCCTCCTTAGATCTCTCTTTAGCCATTCTATCAGCTACCTCATTACCAACTACTCCTATATGCGCCGGTGTCTAAACAATTATTATATTTTTATCCATTTTATTATATATTTCAAACAACCTTTTCCTAATTTCTACTATATACATATTCTTATATACATTAATCTCATTATTGTTAATTGCCTTAATAACAGCTTGACAATCAGAGAAAATAATAACATCTTTTTTAACAGAAACACATTCATTATAAATAATATCTAACACTGCTTTAATGGCAAAAGCCTCTGCTGTAAATGAAGAGCATTCTCTTGGCAAACTAATACTATACGCAGTAGTACTGCCCTCCAGCACAACACCGGCACCGGTTGCAATTGAGTCATCAGATTTCGAGCCATCCGTGTAAAAGATCGTAGGTTCCATAGACAAACCAAACTTTTCGATAACTGCGTCAATAAATTCTCCATCATTAATCTCTTCTCTCTTACGTCTATATCCCGTCAAACAATCTATTTTCACTTCTTTTGTCAGTGCTTCATATCTAGTATAAAAAATCTCAAATCTTCGGTTCTGTCCCATAATTCTGTGGATACCTCTTATATTTTCCCATGCTTCCACAATAACACTCTTCTTAGCCAATGGATATCGGAAAACATGAAAATTTTCTAAATCCGTTAAAGAATCCAGCCTATTACTCATATAGTCTTGTCCATAAATGGCAATTTTGCTAACTTGATTACGAGCCAAAAAACCTGCTCTCTCTCTTAATAACATAACTTTTGGTTCAGCAATCAAAACGTTATTTGATGCAGAATTTCTATATCCTAATGCCATTCTAATTCCTCTAAATTGAGCTCTTTCTAGACTGAGTCTAAAACGTTTTCCCGAGGATAAAATATCATAATACCGTATTCTGCAACCGATCTTACTAGGCTCTTATACAGCATTAACGCTGTATTAACTTCAATTCCTCTAGAAACTCCGTTCATATATTGTAACATTGAATTGGCCAGAAATACTTTACCTCTAACTTCATTAATCTGTTTATGGAACTTTAAGTTGTTATCAAACCAGACACCAAGAAATTTTGTATTCCTTGAACAACTAATTCTAACATTTTTAACATCTATTACCATATCCATGTCTATCACTCCATGTTTTGAAAATTCAATCAGTTCTGTTTTAGAAGGTTGAAGTTCTAGACCCAATCGTTCCAAATTATTTGCTATAACATTAACCGCTCCCTCCAGAATATCACGGTTCTAATTTCTATCGACATCTGTTGAGTAAATAGCAATATCATCAGCAAACTGAACAATTTGTAAAGTATGCGGCAAACCTTCAGTAATATCACATGTATAAATGGCATATAGCAAAGGGCTCAGAACAGCACCTTGAGGTAAACACACACACCTTTATAAATTATTCTATTAATTATATTCTCACCATTAGTTATAAATTCTGTATCTCTACTTGTTGAACATTTAACGAAATATCTCCATATGTGATGTAGAGATGTCTCTACATGTACTATATTCCTATAGAGCCCTCTATATCATTCTGCCTCTTCTCTCAGTTACTTTTACTTACCATGTTTTTTTACACTTGATACATGTATACCTGAAACTTACCTTGTCTTCATATAATAAAACAAGTGTTTATTGTACTACCAAAATTAATTGTGTCTTGGTGAATCTCCTTTTACAACACTACTATATAACCATCTCTCAACAAATCTGAGTATATTAGATGGGCAATTCAATGTAATCAGTTTATTTATCATAACACTATATCTTAAGCACATTATCGTAAGCAGCTGAAACATCCAAAAAAGCAGACAATGTATATTCATCTCTCAGCTGACCGATTCTGATATCCGTAGTGATTTTTACTAAGTTATCACCACATGACCTACCTCTTCTGAAACCAAACTGATCTTTATTCAAAACTTTATTGTTCTCAGCCCACCAAATAAAGCGTTCATTGATCATTCTTTCCATTAATTTACCAACACAAGATGACAATGCAATTGGCCTGACCTTCTCTTTATTAGCCTTATCTATAAAAAATATTTGATATTTATGCCACTCTTCCGGGAGTCGATGTTTCCACCAAATTTCATTCAAACAGAGATAGCAATACCAACTTATATTCTTCTGGCAAGTTCTTGAGCATATTATAATCTATGCCATCTCTACCAGGAGCCGAAATCTTTTTAATCATAACCAGTGCTCTATCCAATTCTTCTATACAAAAATCCAATTCTAAACAATTATACCGTTCTTCTAATTTACTATTATTAATTGCGATATGCGGTTCTGGTACCCAAATAGGAGATAATTTTTCAATTTCCATCCTAATAGCTTGTTGTCTGTCTGCTTGTTGCCATGCATTCCATTTAATTCCTTTCCTAGAATTCTTAAATATTCTCATAACCTGCCATACATATTTGATATTCGAAAATTTGTTAATACTCGCACAAAAACGTATAAAACTATTTCTTTTCTTTTTATTAATTATTTTACGAGCTATTGCTCTAGCCTTTTTATATTTTACAAAAGAATGCTGATCTTTTATTCTAATATATTCCTTGAAACATTCCTTTCTATCGTTAAATCACATTCCGCATCCCACCAAATGACTTGATGACTCTCTTTATTTTTGTTACCTTTTTTCCTTTTGCAATCCAAATTACTTGTCTCTTCCTCTTCCTGATAGCCCTCCACTAAGAAAAGTTGTTTATATTCTATAAATTTATCCGACGCGTACAAAACTGCAGCTTTGATATCTTTAAAAAAAGTAGAACATTTGCTTTCCAAATCGACCACATTAACCATTTCTTGTCTCAGATTCTCGACACGATTGTCCAACCATACATAATATTTTGTCCAATCCGTCTTTTTGGTAGAAATTCTATTATTTCTCTTCATATAAGTTTCCTTTTTAGTATTTATCTCCAACCAAACTGGAAAATGATCAGAACCCCATAAGTCTTGTAATTGTTGATAGTCTGCGATACCTAAAATTCCTATTGAGCAAAAAATTAAATCCAAATTTGACGATCTTTGTCTAATATCACCAATTCTGGTCATAGTGTCGAAATTCAAACAAAAGTATCCATTATCTCCAGCTGATTTACTCAAATTTTCACCATTTTTATCAGTATCGAAACAATTCCATATACTGTTATGCGCATTAAAATCACCTACAATTAGCGTATTTACATCTTGATAATCAAATCCAAAAATATCATTCCATGCATCATAGTTATCCACATTATATGGTCTTCTATAAACGGCAACCACATTAATATTAGGTATAACATTACAGATTTTAATCCCAATAACATCTATGTTATTGGATCTGCAATTAATATTATTTATTAAATAAACATTTAAATGCCTTTTGGAGAGAATAACTATTCCTCCACTAGTCCCCTGACTTGATTTAAAAAATAAATTAAATCCTGAAAATTTCATTTGCGACTCAACAGACGCTTTGGTTTCAGTAAGAACTATAATATCAAAATTCTTAAAATTATTAGTTAATTCTGATTTCTTGCCTCTTATTCCCCTAACATTCCATACTAAAATGTTTAGAGGTGTGTGTGTCATTATTAATAACGTCCTCCACAGTACTCATTAACTTCTCTATCATAACTTTCTTTTACTGCGCTATCTGAAACACGTCTTACTTTCCTTAAATTCATATTATAATCAGCTCTCTCTTTATCTAAATAATCTATTCCTCGAAACAGGGACAATGTTTCATCATCCAAAGATTCACGAGATGTATCAACACCTCTAAGTTTTTCAATGAGTTGAACCACCATATCTCTAAAAGCCCTACTACTGTTAATATACAACTTAATGTTTTCCATCAAATCAGAATTATTGTCCAAATTCTGACTATAAGCCGAATATTGAGATGTTGTTATCGGCCTTCCATTTGTCTCATTACCATTAGGGTTCACATCTTGCCATCTTTTAAGTGCAACACCTCTTGATGATTTCAATATTTCTTCTTCTCTGGAATTGTAATAAAATTTATTCTGCCTTCCATCAGATTTAGTAGATTCATATCTCCTCTTCTTATCATAAGATGAATCTTCATTCCCCCGATTTCGAGGTAAAGTTTTTATAACCTGACTATATGAAACATTCTCAGTTAACCTAGATTTCTTATTAACAAAAGAATCAGAAGGATTCAAATCATCACGAGTCCCATTATAATCACCAGGTAAACACGGCCAGCCTTGCGGCTTATTATATCTGTCATAATTATGCGTCTTCATAATTTCCAAACCCTCTAAGATTTTTGCTGCTTCATAAAAATTACATTTATTAGAGCTCATAATAACTTTAATTGATTTATTATATGCGTACATCGGACAATTTCTTGTAATTGATCTATGATCTCCACAATTTATACAAATATCATTTCTGTCACATCTACCATGGCTAACTTCTGCACACACTATACATCTCCTTTCACTACGGCAAAAGGCTTGCACATGACCATATCTAAAACAATTAAAACACTGTCTAACTGGTTCCACAAATGGTCTAACTCTAAGCACAGTTAATTTATTATAAATATATAAAGCAGATATTAGTTCACATCCCCTCATAGTAATCAGTATATTACTCGAATATTCAAAGGAAAATGATTTATCTATCGGGTTTTGTTTTCTTCTCTTCATTCTCTCCAATTTAACAATACCAGTGACATCTGTAATACACTCTATCAACTCATGGATAGAGAATTCCCAGTCGATAATAACACCTTTACATAGTACTAATCTATCATCTATACGACCACTGATAATCCTATTCTCCTCTTTAATTTTCTCCAGCGCATCCAGACATAGATTAGTTTCTTGAACATCATTAAAAATAATTACCGCTTGATTAAAGCTAATCATATCAATAGATAATGGTTTAATATTCAGTCTCGATAAATTCATAAGTATCTTTACCATATTATTCTTTTTATTAGAGGAACAATCCTTTTTTTCTAATTTAATAACAATCTTATAACTATTAAAACATCATTAAAAATAATTACCGCTTGATTAAAGCTAATCATATCAATAGATAATGGTTTAATATTCAGTCTCGATAAATTCATAAGTATCTTTACCATATTATTCTTTTTATTAGAGGAACAATCCTTTTTTTCTAATTTAATAAAAATCTTATAACTATTAAATTTATCTTTTTTAAATCTTACTTCCCGAGATTTAAGTATCTCTGATAAAGATATTCTATTATCCGGTTCAACTTTTTCTAATCTGTTGTTTTTCAATATGTACATTTCTTGACTATATTTAGAACGTATACCAAGATTTCTGTTACCTTGAGAAGGACTCTCGCTATTGACTTCTTCTAAACTTACTTAACTGTTGTCATTTTTTTCACCACATTCCATCACACAATCCATATCAATATGTGCTCCTTCCTGATCATTTTTATTGTAAAGCTCATTTATATTTTTTCTTCCTCTGCTCATCATTGTTAATCTCTTAACTTGTTTATCCTTCTTTACATTATTAACTACTTTCCACATTTCGTCTTCGTCCTTAGACATTAACTTTTTAGTAATTATATCAAAATTTTTTCGTCCGTTACCATCATCCTCTTCTCACTCCTCGTATCCTCTTCTTCCATCTCACTCTTCCTCATCTCCTGCAGAGGTCCTATCGCAACCGGTGCACGGTCTGGTACATGACTATTATTATTTTTTTTTTAAATTCCCCCTTCCGATGGGGGACCTACAAAATTTACGCGACTTGTCAATATTTAATCAAATAGCCCTAGCCAAATTAATTCTCAATTAAACACCTCCAAACTAAACTTTTCTAAAACTTCCACAGAGAAAAGCAAAGCCTCAACGAAAACACGTCTGAACTCTACAACAGATCAACTCAGTCTC
>NW_017295947.1:16377-16737 GCF_001594075.2 Trachymyrmex cornetzi
CTCCTCACAGCAACCTATAACATCTACTTGCGGCTCGAGGCAGTCCTCGCGTCCTGGAAGACCTCCAACACTGGGTTGATACACAAGAAAAGAGATCGGGACGTGTTGGAGAACTGGCGCCCTCTCGCTTTGGGGGACACTGTCCCCAAACTCTTCGTCGCGCTCTTGGTCGACCGACTGACCGACTGGGCGGTCACTCACGGGAAGCTCTGCTCCGTGCAGAAGGGCTTCCTACGGGACGAGGTTTATCGTTTCCCCCTGGATTTGGAATGACGTCGGTAGGATCCTGCCGCCATTCCCCGCACCGATGTGCAAGGTGGCACACTTTGCAGGGTTGAACCGCAACCCCACCGACGCTGC
>NW_017295947.1:17323-18149 GCF_001594075.2 Trachymyrmex cornetzi
GTGATTGGTGGTGTCCACTCGAGACGTGGTCAATCGGGATCACCCCTTCGCGTGACTGGACCTATCCAACGCGTTTGGATTGATCCCGCACGCGACTATCCGTAATGCGCTTATAAGATCCGCGGTGCCACGGGGTCTCATAGCGATATGGGACTCCATGTACGATGGTTGCACGACGAGGGTGCGAACTGCCGAGGGTCATGCAGCACCCATCCCCATCCGGTCGGGCGTCCGTCAGGGTTGTTCGCTGAGCCCTATTATTTTCAATCTAGCCATCGTCTCGGTCATCCGCGTGGGGGCCGAGTCGGAGGATGGCTATAGCCTCCACGAGCGCTCGTGGTCCGCGCTAGCTTACGCGGATGACATTGCACTCCTGGCCCAGACGCCCGAGGGGATGGAGAGGATGCTAGCCTCTGTAGAGGCGGAGGCAGCGTCGGTGGGGTTGCGGTTCAACCCTGCAAAGTGTGCCACCTTGCACATCGGTGCGGAGAATGGCGGCAGGGTCCTACCGACGTCATTCTAAATCCAGGGCGAAACGATAAACCCCTTGGCTCAGGGTGAGTCGTACACCCACCTTGGCGTTCCAACCGGGTTCTCTGTGGACCAGACGCCTTACGCTGCTGTCGGGGACATCGTCTCGGACCTGCGCGCGGTCGACCGCTCGCTACTCGCCCCGTGGCAGAAAATAGAGGTACTGAGGACCTTCATCCTACCTAGATTAGACTTTCTGCTACGGAGGGCCAGAGTATTTAAGGGTCCCCTCAAGGCCGTCGACTTGAACATCCGTCGAACAGTCAAATCCTGGCTCACCCTCCCTCAGCGAACC
>NW_017295947.1:18281-20698 GCF_001594075.2 Trachymyrmex cornetzi
TAGGAATTGCTGAGGGGAGTGGTTGGGCGCAGGATCGGCCACGCTCTTAGTTGCGAGGATATCGCTTCCTTCCTATCCGGTTCGCTGGATGGAAAGATGAGGGGCGGAGGGGAGACTTCGCTCTGGTCGAGTGCGCGGAACGCCGCGCTCAGACAGTCCGGGAGGTTGTCCTTGCGATGGCGGTGGGCTGAGGCCACTGAGGAAATGGAATTGCAATGCCAAAGTCCCAGGGGGGCAGCGATTAAGATTCCGCCTGGAGCGCGCGGCCAGGTAGTGAATCGGTTGCGCTCAGCTGTAGTAGAGCACTATTCCAACAGGTTGCTCAGCAAGCCTGACCAGAGTAAAGTCTTCGAGGTGTCGTTACAGAGTCGGGTGAGCAATCACTTTATCCGTGGCGGCAGTTTCACTCGCTTCGCTGATTGGCGCTTTGTGCATAAGGCCCGCTTAGATGTACTCCCTCTCAACGGCGCACGGCGTTGGGGGACAAACGATAAGCGCTGTCGGCAATGCGGTGAAGCATCGGAGACTTTACCTCATGTGCCACTGCGGTATCCATTCCGCCGCAATACAGCTGAGGCACAACGCTGTCCTGCACCGCCTCTGGAAAGCCACTCGCCTTCCAGGGGTAGTGCGGGTTAACCAGCGGGTGGAGGGTGTCAGCGGCGATTTGGCGGCGCTACGACCTGACCTTGTGGTCGGGCACGAGCCCTCCAAAAGTGTCGTCATATGTGACGTCACGGTACCCTTTGAAAATAGATGGGTATCATTTGAAGATTGCCAGGGCGAGGAAACTCGATAAATACAACGCCCTGGCCGAAGAATTACAACGACAAGGGTATCGTGTCGTCGTGACAGCCTTCGTCGTCGGTGCCTTCGGCTCGTGGGATCTAAAGTCACTAGATTTATAAAGTACCGCAATTCATAAGACCAATGTATAAGGATTTGGAGCCAAAATGACGTCGAAAAGTGTAAATAGTACTCATTTTCATAACGTATCTACACATTAAGTGTAATGTATTTAAACTGTTTGTTGTGTAATGGTAAAATCTTCTGTTTAATAAAACAATATTAAACATTTGAAAATATTGCCAGGTTGTTGTGTAGATAACTGTGTTATCTAACGGCTGTACAAATCGAAGCGAAAAAGGTTTCCGATTATTTCGTTTTCCAACAGGTAAAAATAATATCGAGCGATGCAAAGAATGGCTTAAATTAATCGGAAAAGACACATTGTAATCAGCAAGAGCTGTAATTTGTGAGGTATATAGTTAACAAGTTATAATGTTATAATGTTATTTTTGTGTAAAACATTATGTATTGTAATAATTACATAAATATAGGTGCACTTCGATGACACACAATTTGAAGGAAGTCGACAAGATGGAAGAAAATTGCTCTCCCCATATGCAACACCCAATTTATTAAAAAAATGTATAGCGGAGGAAGAGAGGACAAAAAGAAATACAGCTAAAAAAGCTAAATATTCCGAACATGTCCAAGATTTACAATCTCGTAAATTTTATAATATAATTTACAATCTCGTAAGTTTTATAATATAATCAAAATTAATGTGTAGATAACTGTGAGCGCAACACAACATATACAAATGGGAATAACTCCGGTAATGTTAATAGTAATGTTAATAGTAATGTTAATAGTAATAATACTGAGTTTGAAATAATCCACATTGAAGCAATTCATGCCGAAAAAAGCAATATAGAAGCAACCCATATGGAAACAAACAATATAGAAGAAACCAATGCTGAGACAAACAATACAGAAGCAACTCATGAAACAACTTATACCAACACTGCATCCAGTAAAATCTCTGATAAAAAGCATATTCGACAATTAAAGAAAAAATTAAAAAATACTTTGCAACAGTGTAATCTGTTAAAAAGAAAATTACGACAAAAGAATTTAAAAAAAAATTTACGAAATGTATTTGCAAAAGATCAGATGAATTTTATTAAATATGGCACACAAAGAGGAGCATCGTGGTCTGCCAATACTATTAATAAATCATTAAGATTGTATATGGCTTGTGGAAGAAAAGGTTATGAAGAATTACGCTGTCAAAACTTACCTTATCCGAGTATTCGGACCTTACAACATCATATACAGGACTTAAAATTTAGACCAAAAAGCCAGGCATATTTCAAGATATTTTCAACTTGTTAAAAATGAAAATTAGTACTTCTCAAGCATACAATTTGTCAGATTGGTAAAGGTGCAATCTACGGTGTTCACCTCAAAAATCGATAAAATTATACTCATTCGACGCGTTTTTGCATGAAACGAAAGAATCTGGTAGGTAAAAGTGTCGCTCTGCTCCGCGAACCGAGATATTAAGCGTTAAAGTTGTCGACTATGGAGGTTAGAAAATCTGTCATACCGACGTTACGTAGCGACTGAAA
>NW_017295947.1:22208-24076 GCF_001594075.2 Trachymyrmex cornetzi
GGGGCAGAGCGACACTTTTACCTGCCAGATTCTTTCGTTTCATGCAAAAACGCGTCGAATGAGTATAATTTTATCGATTTTTGAGGTGAACACCGTAGATTGCACCTTTACCGTCAGATTAACTCCGATTAACTTTAATCGACATTTAGTTTATTGAAACTGACCAATCGCATTTGTACCAATATGTAATTATCATTTGCTTTTCACATTTTTACATTTCGCTTCAGGTAGAAACATTTAATCCTCTAGAGAAACATGCTGTACTTATCATTGACGAAATGTCCATTAAACCTGGCTTGCAGTATGATCATTCCATTACTTCAGCAGGTGGTCGGCCCACTATGAATCTTTCAGGTGGATTTGATAGCTCTCATGAAAAAGCGACTCATGCTCTTGTTTTCATGTTGTGTGGTATTTCCAGTAAATGGAAACAGACAATAGGGTATGAATTTACAGCTAATTCATTTTGCTCTCAACAGATTGTTCAAACTATTATAGCAATTATTCAAAAAGCTCACAATATTGGATTAAAAGTAAAAGTAATAATTTCTGATATGGGAGCACAGAACAGAAGCTGGTGGAAAAATATGAATATTATTATAGTTAATAAATACAGTAAGATGAATAATTACATTCCACATCCATGCAATAATAAAGAGAAATTATTCGTTATGCCAGATTCAGTTCATGTTTTCAAAAACGTTGTATGTTCGTTAACAGCTGGTAATAAATTTTATTTAGATGAAACGCTTGTCAGAAAACATAACTTATCACACAATGAAATTTCGATAGTACCCATTCGCGAAGTAGGTATATAATTTAGATAAAAATGATACATTGAAACTGTGTCCATGTCTGACGGAAAACGCCATTAATCTATCGCATTTTGGTAAAATGAATGTCGCATTAAGTTTACGAGTATTAAATGATAAAGGCCCGTCTACAATACACGGAGTAAGAAATAAGAGTAAGAAATTGACCAATCACAGTCGAATGTGAGAAGAATAATCGACTGTGATTGCTCAATTTCTTACTCTTACTTCTTACTCCGTGTATTGTAGACGACGCCTAATGTTGCTGCCGCTATACTATATCATATAGCCAATAAGCGTATTGCTGATGTACATAAAACCACTGCCTGGTTTCTCAAAACTATATACAAATGGTTCAAAATTATGACTAGTAGATATCAGAAGCTCGCATTGTCTTATTATAATGAAGATGTTTACAAAGATACTATCACATTTCTTAAAGATTTTATGGATATTATTCAAGGAATTACAGTCGGAGATACAAAATGGAAACCATTCCAAAGTGGCTTATTACTTTGTACACAAACGGCATTAGATTTGCAAATAGAGTATTTAGAGAAAGAAAAGTTCCACTTTTTATTATTAGGCAGATTTACGCAAGACGCCTTAGAAAATCTATTTTCTGTCATCCGAGTAAGAAAATCAGTTCCAGATGCACGTGAGTTCAAACAAACTTGAAGGCTGGTATTCATAGTCAAATCTTATATTCAAGACCGTCTTAAATACGGTCTTAAGAAGTCACGAACCAATCAGAAGGCTGTATTAGAGTCTTAAGACATTACTTAAGACCATAGACATATAAGGCTGCTTTCCTTTTAGGAGACACAAACCGACACAGTATAACACACTCAAACACAGTTTGCCACGCTTAAATGGAACGCGATATGCGCAGTGTGTACGAACTTTTAATACCTAACCTTAAAAGATTTGAATTTTGACCTTAACGGACATACGAGATCAAATTATTGCAAGGAGTGATGTGTATATTTTCGAGTAAAGGTACATACTTTGCATCAATTGGTGGAGGTATTCCAAAAAAAGATTTAACATCTTACA
>NW_017295947.1:24287-28367 GCF_001594075.2 Trachymyrmex cornetzi
ACTTAATTCATCAAAATTAAACTTGAACAGACTCGAAACACACTCTGACTCTGCTCCCGAGCAGAGGCGAAGTGTGTCGATTGAGTTCGAACAAAATTGTAAATGGAAAGCGACGTGTGTCGATTTGTGTCAAGTGTGTCGACTGTGTCTCCTAAAAGGAAAGCAGCCTAAGATAGACCCAGCATCTATAGGACATGTTGGGGTTTGGCAGAACGGTGCGAGAGGCAAGATATCGGGGCAACCTGTCTTTCTCTGCGCGTGCATCTTGACTGATCTTGACATTCTTGACAAAATCAAAATGGCTGACTACGTTAGGATCGTCTGGATTCTTTGCCCATTGTGTTACTTTGCGTCACCCAGTATTCTGATGGGCAAGGAAAAAATATTCTGTTACGCTTAAATGAAGCATATGTTGTACGTATTGTATGCATATACATAAGTAGAGGTTAAAATGTTTTATTTACGTCTGAAAGAATATTTTTTCCTGTTTCAAATTTCTTTTGATACCCACATGCGTTGCACGTCTCCATATTCAATTTTTTTTACAAAAGAAACAATACTAACAGTTATTAATAATAGGTGCAAAGAATACAGACAATTCTAACGTAGGCAGCCATTTTGATTTTGTTAAGATTGTCAAGATGCGCGCGCAGAGAAGGACAGGTTGCCCCGATATTTTGCCTCTCGCACCGTTCTGCCAAACCCAGCATATACTATAGAAAAGTATACGAATGCTGGGTCTATCTTATATGTCTATGCTTAAGACGGTCTTGAAATAAGACTCAACTATGAATACCGGCCTAAGACTTGTAAGTTTATCACAGTTCGAACTTAATATTAATCGCACCAATTACTCGATTATCGAGTCTCATAATCTAATTCAATACTGTAACAAAATAAAGAATTCTGATTTAAAAAATGTTTCTATAGAAGTGCAATGTGAGCAGGCTGTGAAAAAGATTTATGCGATGATCCAATATATGAATCATTACTCAGAAATGAGACTGATCTAAGTGATGTAGCGCAAACTGTCATTGTATTACTTAACAGGTGCCTTATTATTTAAAATTAAGAAAAACTTTAAATATTGCAATCAATGTTTTAATACTTTAATAACTGATTACAGAAATGATTCTAATAATAATCAAAGTTTCTTCATTAGATTAAGAGAATTTAAGAAAAATGTTTTAATATATCCGAGCATAGAAATATATAACATTGTATACAAATGTGAGTTATTATTTAGAAAAAATGAACATAGCTTAATCTCTAATAAGTTAAAACCTATAGAGTTTGTACAAATTTTTTAAAATAATTGTTGTACAGACTTTGTACCATCTTGCCACAATATTGTTTATAAACTTATTAAAACATTTGTTATAACACGCATCCGCTTTACTCTAAAAAAGGAAAATAATATTACAGAATCAAATACACATAGTAGTAGAAGCGTTGCTATGAAATCATATGTAAATAAGAACAATCATCGTAAATAAAAACACTGATTAACATCATTTATGATTTTCTTTATTTATAAAACACATTCATACTCATATGCATGTTTTGAATGAACCGCGTGTTGGAGCCAAAATGGCGGAATGATTGCGGTACTTTATAAATCTAGTGACTTTAGTGGGATCCGAAAAATGAGGCGATGTTGAGACTGCTGGGGTGCGTTCCGAATGAAAATTTTTCATCCGGACAAGGATGTCCATGGGTAATGTGACGTCACACGCTTGGACGTTTCCATTCTGAACGAATAGTTTTACTGCTTAAGGTGTATATAGTATATACCGATACAGACAGTAGTGTGAGTGGCCAAATTTACACAAATTAATTATAATACTATAATGGCATTATTTAATTGTTCAGATTATCAACTGGTTGTAAACGTTGATAATACTGTAATTTATGATGAGAAAGGAAACATATTACTTCAAAATAAAAAAGGTATGTTTTATATTGTAGGTTAGTTTTTTATTTATACTTTTATAATGATATAATTTTTAATTACAGATCAATCAGTGATGTTTGTGGATTATTCCGTAGCTGCTAAAGCTTTTGACTGTTTAAGAGCTACAGAAGATGTACAGGAAACATTCGCATCCCAAAATTCAATGAGTAGTTCATGTTCAATTTCATCAATGTCTGACAAAGAAAATCGCAATCCTTGGACAAAGAACGAAATCTTAAAACTTTTATCGCTTTACAAAACTCATAATCATTTATTTAAAAGCACTACTATCAAAAACGAAAAAGTATGGTCCATGATAAGTGGAAACTTAAAAAGTCACACTACTGAACAGTGCAAAAATAAATTCAAGTATTTAAAACAGAAATATGTTGAGAAAAAAGATAATATGAGCACAAAAGCAAGTGGTGCTGCAAATATAAAATTTGAATACTTCGATGAAATGGATCAAATATTTAAGGACGACGCAAACATAGTACCTGTCAGTATCGCCTCTTCTTCTAGAGGTGAACACAATTTAGAAAATATTAAGGAAATTGTCGAACCAAATAAAGAGTCTAATTCAACAGATGACAATATCTCAACTGTAAAAAATAATCTATCTAAATCTAAGAAGCCCCTAAAAAGAAAAAGGCTTCAAATAGAACAAAAATTTGATATTTTTGAGAAAAATTTACAACAAAGAGAAGAATTAAAAAATCAAAGACACAGAGAATTGATGGAAAGACAAGATAATGCCTTAAAATTACTGGAGAAGATGACAGATTGCTTTGTCAACATTGCAAATAAAAAATAATGTAGGTACACAATCATATATTTATTAATTACATTATTGACTTTACCAAATACTATACTCGATGTGGTTGAATAAACTTTCAAAACATTTGTAATTACTATTTCAGACTGTTACTGAAAAAAAGGTATTTCATTTTTTTTCCAGGAGTACACAAATGTATCGATATTATAAGTAGTCGGATAGTCGGATCATGAATATTGTATGGTATTACTACCAATCAAATTGCAACTTTCCAGAAAAACTCCACATTTAGAATCCAGCCATAGAAAGCTGAATTGAAACGCATACACATTTTGATTGTATGTTTGTGATTAATGTGCAATGTTATCGTCTTCAATTTAGTTTAAGTTTTAGGAAGAATTCACACCTTAACAGGAAAACAGAAACTAATCAGAACTCGCATTCAGCAATAGAAAGATAGAAACAGAGAAGCAGAATGTAATGCTTACTACCATCGCAAGTTCTGATAAACCTTTTCTGTTTTTCTGTTAAGTGTGTGTAAGGTGTGAATTCTCCCTAAATATTATGTTTAATCTGAGTAAAGAATAAAGGTACAATTTTACGAATATCATGTGATATTAAAGAATATATCAAAGGATCATGTAAATTGACAAATATCAAGCTTCAATTTTAATCACATGATCCTTTTTGTTGCTGAAACAGCGAATTAAAAGCATTCGTGAAAATATACCTGAAGGTTCTTTTATTATATAATATAATTTTATATATCTGTTCTAACAAACTTTAAATTCTATTGCTAAAAATGTTTATATTTTTTTTTAAGTAGTTGTAGTTTATAATGTTAATAATAAGTGAAGATATGTAACAACTCTTTAGAGCCGAAGGTGTTGGAGTCTTTCAATTATTCAAAAAATACTTTTAAACATAATTTATGATAGCCATATTCTCTTGAAATATTTGACAAACTAAGCTATATTGCAAAATAGGCTATATTACAAAATAGGTTATATATGTTATACCTTCTAAGAAATTAAAATAATACTTTTATTTTTGTTCATAAAAAATATCTTTATTATTTTTTCACGAGAAAAATAGTTTATATTTTTGTATTTTTTGTTTACATTAATTATAATACAACCAAAGAGAATATTTGTACCAAATATTAACAAGATCTCTATTAAGGGGATGCTGGACTGAAAATTGCCGGTAATTTTGCAGTTTGATTTGAATCTCCGAATTTACTTAACGGAATCAAAAATCCTTTTACAGGATTAAAATAGATGCAAAATTCTATCGTGGTAGTATATATTAGTACAAAAATCGGAAGAAAAGTTAAAAACTTACATTTGTT
>NW_017295947.1:32868-33068 GCF_001594075.2 Trachymyrmex cornetzi
TTCCAGCATCCCCTTAAGGCGATGCTAAAGCCTCCTGTTTTACCCACATTTCCATTCGGTGAAAAATCTCTGTATTGGATGTACGGATTGCAAAAGTATTATTTGTCACGAGTGCCATTGCACAAGTGACCATTGCATAAGCACGTATATATATGTCAAAATATGAGTTATGGTAATAAGATAATATTATTAAATACTGC
>NW_017295948.1:0-520 GCF_001594075.2 Trachymyrmex cornetzi
TCCGTGTCTAGATCCATTCTTGAAATTCCAACGTTTCGTACTAAATTTCCTGTCATCCTATATGTACAGGGTGTTACAAATACATACTAGGCAGTACGATAGGTTGCGCGGCAAACTTTATGCGTTATAAGTTTATACTACAAAGTTTTATTATTTATATTATAAAGTTAATACTTTATGTTATAAAGTCACTGTCACTGTCTATTAAACCACGCTTGGCCATGTAAAGTTTGCCGCGCAACCCCTCGTACTGCCTAGTATGTACCTGTAACACCCTGTACATGCTGCGTAAATCCTATAGGTATCTATTGTAAGAAATTTAGAGGAAATAGGCACAACAGAGAAGCTATTAGCGTCAGGGCTGTGTGGCTCGGTTACAGAACGGAAGTCCTCCAATTCGGAGGAAAGACCAGGCCTGGGTTCGAGACGAGGAACGCCCTGATATTTTTCTGTGTTGTCATCAATTGTTTACACTGTACAAGCTCCTACAGAGGCTGTGTTCCAAAATTTACTGTCAGCA
>NW_017295948.1:615-2546 GCF_001594075.2 Trachymyrmex cornetzi
CCTGCCACTAGGCGGCGCTGGCGTCGCGGTCGCGAGAGTAGCTTGTTGGAGGGGCGGGGGATGCTGCGTAGAGAAAAGAAGTAAAAATGCAAAATGCTTACCTGATACTCCCATCCCCCGTTACCTCCTCCACAGTCGCCATTTCCACCACCTAATCGTCCTCCTCCTGATCTATGTCATCCATCCACGCAGTTTCTTCAGTCCAAGCGACAATCTGTGCCGTCTCTGCCTCCTCATCAGTCTCTGTCACCACCGCAGCAAAGTATATTACAAGAAATTGTAATTCCCTCATATCAAATAAATCGAGGAGGTCGAGTATGAACTCGATTAATTCGTCACTTGTACAAGATGCGAAATTAATAATCGGGAGGCTCTTGTCGAGCTCATGCTCGACTTCCTCCTCCTCTTCGGTGGGAGCATCCTCGCCGACAAAAGACATTCTCTTCCTCATTTCCGCCGGCCTCCATGAGAGAGACATCCTCCTCCCCCTCCTCATCATTTTGTTCAAAATTATAGGGTTTTCTGAATTTCATTTTCGTCGTTTAAATACAACACAATGTTAATCACACACTGTTTTCTGTTCCTGCACTAGCACTCTCTTTCTCATTTTCAACAAATATCAAACATATACCTATCTCACTTCAAGTTCCAAAAGTATACACTAGTTCAGAAAACAGATCTTTAAATACAACACATCGTTAATCATATATCGTTTTAAATATTATTGATGCATCCACGCGCGGACAAGACGTGGACAAGACTGACGCTGAAAAGCATCTTCGCTGTAGCGAGACTGCCCAGGATTTATCTATGGCAGTCGGTGTATATAAAAACAAAGTCAATCAAAAAGTGTTGCCGCGAGAAGATCGACATAACAAGTTCTGAGGCAGTTGCCTTTGTTGTGCATAGAGCATCCGGCTATCAAATGTTACCATTATACGCATTGAGATATTAAGCAGCGCCGCCGCCGCCGCCACCGCGGACCCCGCGCCCACCCCAAAATGTGTTGCGGGCCGTAACCGCGGACCACACGCATATCCAAAATGCATCGCGGTACTATGACGCGGATAAGATATTTTATCTATCTAGGAGATCATGACTCATCATCCGGCTGCTAAACGAAGCGCTGTCAATGAGGGGTAGATGAAATCATACTGCGTTCTCACAGTTCTTTTTTTCAAGGTCAGAAGCATCGATAACGATATTTACCATCTTTTTCTCGATGCGTTATGTCGCCTGTTGCGACTCATGTGCATCTTATACTTACGATCTTTTCTCTCATTGCTGTGTGACTCCTTTTGCTTATTTTCATACGCAAAACGAATATATACGCAACATTTAATTTAAAAAAAATTAAAGACGAAGCATGACAAAATGAGAAAATTTTACCGAAATAAAATTTTTTTTGTAAAAATACTTGGCGCGCTGCTAGACCTCAAAATATAATAAGATGATCATCAAATAATATCGAATAAAAATATAATGAAGAGATCGAGTAAGAAAATGAGGTGGACTAACAATATACAGTGTGTGTGAGTGCGTGCGTGCGCGCGCGCGTGTGCGTGCATGCGTGCGTGTGTGCATGTGCGTACAAGCAAATAATTAAAAATACCAAATATGAAAAGTAATGAAGAGATTTAAGAAAGAGAATTAGTAATATACAGCGTGTTCATACGTGCGACCAGATTTAGATAGGTATGCAGCTTAGATTTAATATAGAATACGTATTTATATGGTGTGCGTTACATGTTGTAAAAGCGTATAAGCCTAATATAGAAATAATGATTTTAGATTTGTAAGACGTGCGGTTTAAGTTAAATTTAAAAGTAGATTTAAAATTAATTATAATCTTAATTGTAATTGTGATTGTAATTTTAATGTTAATTATTGTTAATTAAACAGTAAACATTGTTTATTTCTTTTATGTAACA
>NW_017295948.1:2569-4487 GCF_001594075.2 Trachymyrmex cornetzi
GCAGCGCGCCAAGTATTTTTACATAAAAAATTTTATTTTAATAAAATTTTCTTATTTTGTGATGCTTCGTCTTTAATTTTTTTTTAGATTAAATGTTGTATTTCATTGCAAATATATAAAAGACTCTTGAATAGAAAGATAAAGCTACGTATCATTTTGTCTCGTTAATTAAATGTTATATTGCAATATAATATATATGTTCTTTTCGCAATTTACAAAATACAATAGTATATGTTATATTTTGCAAGAAATTATTCGTTTTGCAATTGGCGTAATTTAAAGATATGATTTCATTTCTTTTTTAATACGTGCGTACGTACTACTGAGGGGTAATTTATAATAAAAATTTAACAACATTACGACTTGAACTATATTATTTATGTAACGGTTTTTTTTTTAGTTTATGTAAAGTAGTTTTTTATGGAAGGTATATGCACACTTGGCGCCTTTTTTTTACCTTTTTTTAAAAAGGTAATTTTGTTAAGATATCACGCATTTTGTAGTGTTAAACATCTTATATTCTTATATGATTAACAATATATCTCTTCACACGTGTACATATTACTAGAACATATTTATTATCAACATTTTCTAAAAATAATGTAGAAATGTTTTTAGTAGCTCTAGGCCATTGCTTTTTTGTAACTTGCGTATCATCAGCTTCAATCCAAGGTGAACCTTCTCTATACATACTTATAAAATGATCGTTTTCGATACATGAACCATAGTGAAATATAGCATTCATAACTTTATATGGCTGTCCAGCTATTAGTATTACACTTGTTGGAAGAGCACATAAATTAATTTTTTTTGGCACCTTCACTAATGTTCCATTTTGGTATAAAAATGAAATTAAATGGATGATTATCTGTTTCATCTCTCAACGTTATTTCATTTTTAAATAATATGTCATTTCCCTCACAACGTTCACATAATATATTATTTTATTTAGACCAATGTGAAAATCAAGTATTTAGTAAATTGTTAAGATTAAAACTTTCCTTGTTCGAAGTGTTAACAAAAATTGAGAAAATAAAATTATTATTAGTAGTAACTTTTGTATCACCACATGTTATGCATCGACAAGTAGAAATAATTTGATGCTCAACCAAATTTTCTATAAAATCATATTTAGTACAAAGAGCTACAACAAAATCAAATCCATCTCGTTTAATATCAGTCGAAAAATACTCCCCTAGATATTTTCGTACTGCGTAGGTACTCAAATTAAGTACATATTCCGTTTTCAATCGATGCGCTAATATATTTAAAACATTTAGTTTATCGGAATAAAATAATTGTTTTCTAATAATAATTAAATGAAATAAACATTGTAATGTAGCATTGGCATAGCATGAAACTTTGTCAGTATTTTGAAAACCACGTATAACCCAAGAAGTAATACTTTGTCGAACTTTTTGATCTGATTGTTGAACGGAAGTTATTATTTTCGGTAATGTCCATGGCACATCTTTAATTTTACGATAACTCTTTTGAAATAATAATAATAATTTGTGCTTCTGTTTCATGTAGTCGTTTAGCCGATTATATTCAATAATTGCTTCTTCACTGGTTATTATAGATAACGAATCATGGTTAATCAAATACGCATTAAGGTTCACTTTTGTTGCTAATTTTACTTTAATTTTATATTAAAATTAGAATTCTATGAAGGCATTGTGAACAGTAGCTTAATGGACAAAACGCTTTATGTATGTTACACGTACGACTGAAAAAATTTGAAAAGCTGAAATAGTCCCTTTTTGGGAAATAATCTCCAGCTCTCGAGGTCTGTTTTCTGTTCCTGTACTAGACTGTTCTAAAACTCTCTTCCTCGCTTTAAACAAATGTCAAACGTATATCTATCTCACTTTAAGTTCCAAAAGTGTACACTAGTTCAGCCACAGAAAACAGACCT
>NW_017295948.1:4526-6674 GCF_001594075.2 Trachymyrmex cornetzi
AAAGATACCGACGACATATAATAAAAGTGTTTTTAGATCTTTGATTGCGGCTTTAGTTTCTGAGTAATTTTAATCTAAAGCGTATAAAAATTCAAAACGGGCCGCTTGACCGCTTAACGTGTGAACGTCATTGCGTATATATTCATGCCGTTACCAAATTCGCGAGGTTATAAACGGCATGAATATATGTATACGTAATGATGTTCACACATCAAGTGGCCTGTTTTATATTTTTATACACTTTTAATTTAAAAGTAACTTATTAAAGTATTAAAGTAACTATACAGTGAAATGTCGACACATAATACAGTGCTAATGAAACTATAGATAAATAAGTCGGTAAATGACAGCAATATACGATCTACCGTCGAAAATATGAAAAGGAGATGACTTTTTGAGGCGACGTATCTTACATAAAATTTTAACATTTCGGATTTCGCATCACGATATCTCCGTTCGTGGGACATGTAGAGGTAAAATAAACGTTTATTATATATTTCGGACCCAAACTGTCGATGGAGCTCATATTTAGAACTCGATCGGTCTAGCCTTTATTAAAAAAATCGAGAATTTCGGACGCTCGGATGCCCGCAACTCGCTGACTCGCGTAAAGACACGCGTGTCTCGCGCTCGCGCTGCGCGCCCACTGGGCGCGAGACACTACCGTGTCTCTTGATTTATTTTCTATTTAATTCACATTTATTTTACATTTATTTCACATTTATTATAATTTTTTGTAACATATATGCACACGTAACTTAAATATATTCTTTTCACGTAACTGAAATATATTCTTTTCGTCATAATTTTCAAATTTTTTTGTGAATTTTGGATAAAAAGCAAGTGTAAAAATAATGAAACCTTTTTTTGAATTCTTTAAGACACGAGCAATCTTTTGATGTCCCACTTGCGAAAAGTAAATACAAATATTGGACTAGGATCCATTTATAACGTAACCTTTTATAAGCGTGCAAGTTTTTAAACAACTTTAATATAAAATACAGCGGAATGTACATATCTTCGACTTGTGATCCGCAAAGCACAAGTTTAAATTTTTAGATAATTCATAACATACTTCATAACATTACTTCATAATATGAATTTTTAATATTATATGAATGATTTCTTAAAATGATTTTTTGACATTAAACACATGTTTTTTGGTGACATAGCAGTATAGCACTATACCAATTGGTAATTACCAATGTCACGAAAAAAACATGTACTTAATATCAAAAAATCATTTTTAGAAATCATTCATATAATATCAAAAATGTTATGAAGTGTTAAAAATACGTTTTTTTAATTTAAAATAAACGTTTTTTAAATGTAAAATAAACAAATTTTAAACGTTAAAAAAATGTTTTTAAAATGGTTTTAAATGTAAAAAGAACAATTTTTTAATGAATAAAAAAGGATCTATCCCATTAATTAAACATTTTTTAAATGTTTTTAAAACGTTTTATGCAATGAAAAAAAAACGTTTAAAAAACATTTTTGAAACATTTTTTGCTGATTGGGGACATACAGTTTAAATATTCGTTTATATTTCATGTACTATATATTATCATCCATAGTGTAACTAATAATTCACATTTAATATTTGAATTTTTATCATAAATCTTACGCTAGGTGTTTGCCACATCGTATGTTATTTGACGCATCTCGCGATAACATCAATGTAATTTAATACAACAAAAAATGCGACGCTTGTAATTTTGCAAGCGTCGACAGCTTTATTAGATTTATTGTAATCAAAGATTTTTCAAGGACATGCCGCGACAAGTCACAACATGTCACGACATGTTTGGCAGTGACATCATCAATGCGATTTGATATAAATACGACGTTGCCAAATAGTGTACATGTCACCAGATTTTTCACGAATATTCGACATGGTACGACATGTCACAACATGTTCGAACGATGACATCGTCATCAATGTAATGTGATACAAATGTCACGTGACCAAGTAAATGGTATAAAATGAGAAGATTTAGATGCACCGCGTCATTAGTTAACGCAAGCGATAACATGGAGAGCGATTTGATACAGGAAGCGGCCCAGCTGAATACCAGAGAAGAGTACGTCAGTAGGGTGGCTAGGCCGATTCTAACTCAGGGGCAATGAGGGGGGTGCGGGGCGGGG
>NW_017295948.1:8091-8762 GCF_001594075.2 Trachymyrmex cornetzi
GCGCTAAGCAGCCTACGAAAATCCGCCGGGAGCTCCCGGGCCTCACTCTTTCTGTGGACGAGCGAGCTGAATGTCTTGTAAGGGGAGCACGAGACCACCGTCGCCGAGGCCGAGTACGAGGACGCAAAGAACCATCGAGAGATTGGCGAGAGGAGGCTAAGAGGACAAAGGAGACGACGAGGGTGAGACGAGCGTCGCCGCTTGTAAAGCTGCCGACCGGGGTACGTCACCGGGTGGATCGCACGTAAGCCAGCTCGCCTCGTAAAGATCGGCGCAATGAAAGATCGGCGCAATGGCCGCCGTGTAGAGCCACGGAACCGCGAGCCACGTGCCATCCTCCCGAGCCTTGGAGATAATTAGCTGTCGATGATCGGAGTAAGGGGAATCATATTCATTGCCGAGTTGACAGAAATTAGAGTCGTTCGGAGAGTATCGGGGGCCGAGTCGCGCTCGTTCCTCTCGCCACAGGAGAGTCACTTCCAGTTTCCGAGTATAGTAGAGTCGCGTAGAAACGCGTAGAGTGGTCACGTTGTCGCGTTGCCGAGCTAACTTCCGGTGGTGACCGAGTAGAGTCCGTTTCCGGAATTCACGTGTCGAGTAGAGTCGTGTCGCATCGAGGCGGTCGCTATAATCACGTCGCACCATCGCCGTGGCGTCGGCCGCGGGCCGGC
>NW_017295948.1:9171-10975 GCF_001594075.2 Trachymyrmex cornetzi
GCCTGGCGCCCAACTTAGTAATAAGAATTACAATTCTGTCCAAAGAACCGCCTGGCTTTCGCAAAATTCTGCTACCGACGGAGAGAAGATACTTTTGCGTACTTGAGTACCAAGAACACGCGACGAAGTTGTGCCGTTGCTCGCGAGTACGGTTACAATATTTATTTATTTATGTGTATATATATTTATTTATATGCGTATATGTATATATTTATTTATATCTATTTATTACATGTGTTTTTACATTTCATTCACTAAACATGTCGATAGCACCAAAGACAAAAATAAAAATCTTTTTCAGAAAAATTGTATGAAATTAAGATTCATTGATTCCTATAAGTTTCTAAGTGCAAGCCTCGATAAATTGATGTCGTATCTCGACAAAGATAAATTAAAAATTGTACGCTCTGAATTTTTAACTTTATCAGACGAAGAGTTTGAATTATTGACTCGTAAAGGTGTCTTTCCGCACGAGTACATTGACTGCACTGAAAAATTGCAGGACATGCGCTTACCACCACGAGAATTATTTTTCAGTTCATTGATGGGTGATACAGTATCCGAGAGCGATTACGCTCACGCCATGAAAGTATGGCAGCGATTCTCCATCCGAATGCTCGGCGAGTACAGCGCGCGAGCTGTACTTGAAAACTGATGTCTTGTTATTAGCCGATATTTTCGAAAATTTCCGCAATAGTTGTGTCGCGAGTTACGGTCTCGATCCCGCGCATTATTTTACACTGCCAGGTTTTACGTGGGACGCCATGCTGGAACATACGCGCGTAAGATTTGAGTTGCTCACCGACATTGATATGATCATGTTCATCGAGCGCGGCATACGCGGCGGCGCGGCCTCAGTCAATGTTCCGGCAGTACGCGCAGGCTAATAACAAGTACATGCGTTCGTACGACCCATCGAAACCGTCATCGTATCTTATGTACTACGATGTGAATAATCTGTACGGATGGGCGATGTGTCAACCGTTGCCGTACGCCAAATTTCGATGGGTCGAAGACGCTGCGAACTTTGACGTGAGTGCGATCGCTCCGAATTCACCCACCGGTTATATTCTCGAAGTCGATCTCGAGTATCCGCAGCATCTGCACGACCGACACACTGACCTTCCTTTCTGCCCAACGCACGATAAGCCGCCCGGCAAGCGCAAAGATAAACTTCTCGTGACGTACGATAAACAGTGTTACGTTATCCACTACCGCAACCTGCAGCAATGTACTCGTCACGGTCTTCGCGTAACAAAGATCCACCGAGTGCTACAAGTCGCTCAATCTCCATGGCTCCGCGATTATATTGAACTTAATACACAATTTAGAACGTGCGCGAAAAACGATTTTGAAAATAATTTGTATAAACTAATGAATAACGCGGTATTCGGCAAGACCATGGAGAATGTGCGCAATCACGTTGACGTAAAATTAATAACAAAATGGGATGGACGATACGGCGCGGAGGCAACGATCGCGAAATCGAATTTCCACAGCCGCAGCGTCTTTGCCGAGAATCTAGTCGCCATCGAAATGCGCAAACTCGAGGTGAAGTTCGACAACCCGATTTATGTGGGTATGTGTATACTCAACATATCGAAAGTCTACTTGTATGAATTTCATCACATGTCACCGCTGTATCACGACAAATGCAAAATTATGTACACCGACACGAACAGTCTCATTTACCATATAGAATGCGACGATGCTTACGAGAACGTATGAAACGCGAGTACGAAAACAAAGTATATCCTCGCCCATGGGATATCCCGCGGGGTGAGGGGCCGGGGGGAAAAATGGG
>NW_017295948.1:11051-12473 GCF_001594075.2 Trachymyrmex cornetzi
CCCACGGGTGCATGTGTGTGTGAGCTCGTGACGTCACGACGCGAGGAGCGACGTGACGAAGGTGCTGCGAGCTCGAGAGCGGAAGGGCGACTGAGGGAGTTCGCGCGTTTTTTCACGTCGACGCCCGTTCACCCTCCCTCCCCTCGACCCCCTCGCATATTCAGAACCCCCTTTGCGTGAGGGAGTTCGCGCGTTTTTTCGCGTCAACGCCCGTTCACCCTCCCTTCCCCTCGACCCCCTCGCGTATTCAGAACCCCTTTGCCGTATGCTCGATCTCGCTCGCAATAAGAATGATTTTTTACACATTTTTCCTGGTGGATACCACATCCTTATGCGTCAATATCGGATGCGTCAATACCCATTCGCTCTTGCTCGCACCGATGACGTTCAATCGCTCTCACTCACACCAATACCCTATGCTGTTCACCTGACGCCCGTTCGGTCGCTCTCACTCACACTCGCATTGATACCGTTTGATCACTCTCGCTCACATCAACGTTTCCATGCTGTTTATCTAACACACGTTCAATCGCTCTCGTTCATACCAACACTCATACCCGTTCGATCGCTCGCACTCACATCGATGTCGTTCGATCGTTCTCACTCACACTCACACCCGATGCCGTTCGATTGCATTTGCTCACACCAAACGCTCCATGCTGTTTACCTAACACCTATTCTTTACTGTTGTGTTTTTTAAAGTAGTTGTTTAATAAAAAAATGATATTAAAATAAGAATGATTTCCTTTTACGCAGTTTTGCATATTTTCCTGTTGGGATACCACATCCTTAACGAGAATTTTTTTATAAGGTATCTATTTTTATGCAGTACGTTTGATGGGGACTATGGTATATAAATGCGTATGGGTGAGGCTTTTTCGTCATACGCATTTTTCTGGAAACGGTGTGTTGTAGTGATAGTTTTAATAATAATGAGTAATTTGAAGAATCTGCTAGAGATCACATATGAGTTTCCAGTGGACGGAGTAAGTGTGTTTTTTTACATTAAAATATTGTTTATTTGTATTTACATTTGTAATGGTAAAATATATGTTATATTTTCAGTACATCACTGTTGACAATGAGCGTATCTGCGAGTTACAATTAGCAAATCAAAATTCTTAAGATCCCATGTGTAAGTATAGTAGAATTTATAATATATGACGTATAAATAAGGTTCTGAGCCCAAAATACGAGAGTTCGCGCGTTTTTTCTGCTGAAGAAGGCGGTGATCAACGTGCGTTGCATGTACAATGCATGTTTCGCCTGGTCGGTGATCGCCGCTCTGTACCCTGCAGAAAAACATGTATACAGAAAATCGTCGTATCCAGATTATATTACCGTGTTGAAGCTTGAGGGTATTGAGTTTCCCGTTACTTTAAAACAAATTACGAAATTTGAATTTTTGAATGATATATCTAT
>NW_017295948.1:14007-15851 GCF_001594075.2 Trachymyrmex cornetzi
GAATCCTTACCGTATGGAGAATTTCAATGGGTCGACGACATCGAGCGCTTTGACGTAATGTCTGTGGCGTCAGACTCCGTTATCGGTTATATTCTGGAAGTCGACCTTGCGTATCCACAAAGCGTTCACGATGCTCATGTTGATCTTCCATTCTGCCCCATTCGCGAACGACCTCCCGGAAAACGGAATGTTAAACTGCTGGCCACTCTTTACGATAAGGAGCGCTATGTCGTGTACTATCGCAATCTACAACAATGTATTCATCATGGTCTCCACATCACAAAAATTTATCGTATATTACAATTCGTCCAATCCCCATGGTTTCGTGGATATATCGAACTTAATACGAGATTTAGAATGCTCGCGAATAACGAATTCGAGAAGAATCTTTACAAATTGATGAACAACGCGGTATTTGGAAAAACGATGGAGAACGTACGCGATCACGTTGACGTTCGACTTATAACGCGTTGGGATGGGAGATACGGTGCGGAAGCGATGATAGCGAAACCGAATTTTCACAGTAGAAGTATTTTTTCTGAAAATCTAATTGCTGTGGAATTGCGCAAACTTGAGGTAAAAATGGATAAACCGATATACGTAGGTATGTGTATTCTCGAAATAACCTAAGTTGCGTCTATACGAATTTTACTATGAGTACATGATACCATTGTATCGCGATACATGTAAGATTTTGTACACAGATACTGACAGCTTGATTTATCTTTTGGAGTGTGAGAATGTATACGAGGACATCAAGCGTGATATCGCGAGATTCGACACGAGTGATTATCCTGAGATAAACGAGTATGATATTCCGCGCGTTAATAATAAAATACCCGGTTTGATGAAAGATGAAAATTGTGGTGCGATTATGACGGAATTCATTGGACTCAGAGCGAAGATGTACGAGTTGAGAGTGATTGGAAAGAGCGATACGAAGAGAATAAAGGGTGTCAAGAAAAATGTAGTCGCAAAAACGATCGCTTTCGACGATTATGTGCGATGTTTGAATGATGTAACGGTACAGTCGAGACGTCAGTCGTGCATACGATCGACATTGCACGAGGTCTACACGGTGTCTGAATTGAAGCTTGCTCTTAGTCCGTACGATGATAAGCGATATGTCGTACCCGAATCGGTCACTACTTTACCTTGGGGACATTATAAAATACCTCTGTAATGTGTTGTATTTTTTTATTGTAATAATAAAATAAAAAAGTTACAATACATCCGTTTTATCTATCCAAGAATTATGTGAATTGTCCATTCCTAACCATTTTACGTACACTTCATTTCCTCGTTTGCGTTATTTTTTCCACGAGGTAAACGTCAGGATTGGAAACTCGCTGTAATTCATGTTCGTAGAATCCACCAGCTATCGGCTTCCCTTGATAATCTTTCAGTAGATACGTTGCAGGATTCG
The DNA here is from genome assembly GCF_001594075.2 of Trachymyrmex cornetzi. NCBI lineage: Eukaryota > Metazoa > Arthropoda > Insecta > Hymenoptera > Formicidae > Trachymyrmex > Trachymyrmex cornetzi. The sequence continues at coordinate 15,434 of NW_017295948.1, forward strand.
TACGTTGTGTTTTAACGATGTAGAAAATCTCAGTGGACCAATTAGGTGTATAACCCTTTTCAAAAATTGTCTTGAATTTACTAATTCGTACTGGATCGCCTATCTTGAACCTCGTTGGAGCGGCAATTTTTACATGACTGTATACCGTCGACAAGAGTCGTTTTGCAACGGTAGATGTTACGTCTATCGGTCGCATCCCAATGGTTCGATGTTTACGATGATTATAATCTGACAATAGACGCGGTAGCTCGTTGATCCATTTGTACGAACCGTTTAATGTGAACGTTTTCCACATGTTATTCTTGAGTGTACGGTTGAATCGTTCCACCACCGACGCTTTCATCACTGAATACGTAGAATAATGATTTATGTTGTATCTCTTAACAATGTTTTTCTGCACGGTAGCGTTGTAAAATTC
>NW_017295948.1:16414-16658 GCF_001594075.2 Trachymyrmex cornetzi
CTCAGTTACACCTCGATGAATCTCGTTGGACACTTTCATCAATAACGCATTTACACTGTTTGAGACTTCCTCCACGTTGTTTCGCACTTTTTCCACATCGTTCGAGATATCTTTCTGCGTATCCCGAAGCGCGCGTACGATCATATCTCTTCCGGTCGTTTTGAACGATTTCTCCAATATCTCGTTAGTCACTACATTTTTCATTCGTGCAGTTACATCTCGAGTCAGATGTGTGACAGCGTCG
>NW_017295948.1:16851-17098 GCF_001594075.2 Trachymyrmex cornetzi
TATATTATGCAATTGTTGACGCAGATCAGTTACACCACGTCGAATCATCTCTTTCGTCACCATATTAAGCATTTGTTGACGTAGATCAGTTACATCACGTTGAATCTCGTTGGACACTTTCATTGATAGCGCGCTCACATTTTTCGAGACCTCCACGTTGTTTCGCACCTTTTCCACATCGTTCGAGATATCTTTCTGCGTATCCCGAAGCGCGCGTACAATCATATCTCTCCCTATCGTTTCGAAC
>NW_017295948.1:20241-20513 GCF_001594075.2 Trachymyrmex cornetzi
TTGTGGACCCGGTACTCGTCTCGTGAAAAGACTAGCGCGTGGTGATCGAGGTATAAATCGATTAGACGCGACGTGTCGCGAACATGATATCGTCTATTCGCGAAGTAACCATCTCACCGATCGTTACATTGCCGATCGAGTTCTCGCCGAAAGAGCACGGGAACGTATAACAGTGAGTGATTCAATGTTTGGTGAGAAAGCCGCCGCAACCGCTGTATGGGCAGCCATGAAAGCAAAAACGAAATTAGGGATGGGTATGAAAAGAAGAAAGA
>NW_017295948.1:20629-21112 GCF_001594075.2 Trachymyrmex cornetzi
CAAGGCCGCTCGACGTCAGTCGGAGGGTCGTGGACTGTATCTAGCGCCCTACAAACGTGGTGGTAGCGTGAGAAAGAGAAAAAAGACAAGAGGTAAAAAAAAACATCGTGGGAGGAAACGTTAGAGGCTCTTAAAATACCACTCTCTGGTATCACGACGAACGAACAGTTGAGCCGTGCGGCGTATCGTTTGCGTTTACTATTCTTCAGAGGTGTGTTTATGCGTGACGCGTTACCGTCGAAACCGTCTCGAAACGAAAGTGGTATCGTGAACCTGGATAATTCGGAAAATGCTGGCACACACTGGGTTGCTTACGCAAAGAAAGGAAATAACGCTATTTACTTCGATAGTTTTGGCAATCTTAGACCGTCAAGGGAACTCGAACGCTATCTCGGAAAAAACATAACGTATAATCATCACTCTTATCAGACGTTCGATCAGAGTATTTGCGGTCAATTGTGTCTACGATTTCTTCGAGAAATA
>NW_017295948.1:23379-23830 GCF_001594075.2 Trachymyrmex cornetzi
TAATGATGTCATATCCCTTTCCTCTTAGATAGATAAGAGTCTCGTCTGCAAAATATTAAGATATGAAACATGATTCGTCATATATATAGAAAAATCACGAAAAGTGATTCATTACTCTTAATAGAGCGTTCGGGTACGCATCGTTTTTTTTTACCACGTATCGTATACTTGTATTACATCGCGATGTCTCTCACGTTCATCGTCATCATTGTTTTCGTTACGATTACTACGACGACGACAATAAGAACGGCAGCGTCGACGGCAGCGACGAATCGTGAAAGCATAGATACTGAAGTAATTCTGTATCTACAAAAGTACGGCTACTTGAGTAAAGCTGACAACAATACTCATACAATTATCATTCGAAGAGGGAGAACTTAAACAGGCTATTTCGTTGTTTCAAGAATATTATCAAATACAGGGCGATGGTACATTGAATAACTATACGTTG
>NW_017295948.1:25777-26631 GCF_001594075.2 Trachymyrmex cornetzi
TATATATATATATATATATATATATATATATACATATAACAGTATATATAAACAAAAAGTTTAAATGAAATATAGAGTATATTCTAAATGAAGTATATGTTTGTCATTTCCGTTATTTGTAAGACTCTGAAATCATAAAATACGAAGAAATTTAACTTTTAATTTTTCAATTACTTTTTTTTATTAACTTAACTTTTAATTCAATTAATTTCATTATACATTAACTTGTATATTAACTAAGTTAAATTTTCAAGGTTGTTAACTTTAACTTAACTTAGTTAAGAGAAAAAATTAACTTACCCAACCCTGAAGGACATATATAATCAATACTATAATAGTTTTAAACGATTAGTATACAAGGAACAGTCATTCCGACAACATCCACGTGTTCGATCGTGAGGATAATACTGTAAGAATACACGCCAATGCTCAACAACGCGGATATTGAAAAGTATCTCATGGAACAGAACAATCTTAACGAAGGAGGTGTGAAGAGACCATTCGAAGATGAAAATCTTAATAATGAAAACACATCAAATAAGTAAGTATTTTTTTCTTTGCATTCTTTTTTTCGATTCACTCATTTTTTTCTTTAATTACAGACATCAAATCACACATCGTTCTATCGTACGCATTCTCGAGAGAAGATATCCGTTAACCGTAAGTGGCCACAAATACTTGAACATTGGTATTAATGTCAAACTCCCTTCTTACATAACTATCATTTTGGGAGATTCTCACGGTAAAGAGATTCCGCTTTCACCGGACATCTGGAAAAAGCTTCTTGAACAAAAACACGTCATTTTGTCCCTTTTGCAGTATGATGAGAATAATAGAGGAATACGCGCGACGCC
>NW_017295948.1:26821-27453 GCF_001594075.2 Trachymyrmex cornetzi
TTCACGGCTTCTCGCTATCGCGTCTACTGTCACGAAATCTGCGAACATGCTGAAAATGATGTATGATGACGAATCCTTCGACCGCAACAACATCCTTGATTGTGAGTTGATCGCTTTGGTCTTCGGAGAGCATTAATTATGTACACTATTCGATAATAAATACTATTGTGTACACCATTCGATAATAAATACTATTCTATTAATTATAAAACACTTTTATTTATTTACCCTACCTTTATACACTACATTTACTTATATTCGTATATAGTTTAAAAGGAAAAGGAAATGGTCTATAATCTTTCAAGGAAAAAAATGAAAAACTGCTGCTTGATCGTAATATATAATGTCACTCGCGCTGTCACGGACAGTTAATCTAATTTGAAACTTGTGCAGTATACAGTGTGCAGTGTACACATAATGGAAAACATAGTGAATATTGTGCGGAATATACCCGAAGAACATTTACTCCGTATCGTTGATGGGTTTTTTGCTGAATTTGAAGAAGAATTCGAAAATATTGGAAACATCGACGATATGGAGTACATGTCGGATGACTCTGGATACTGTACGAATTAAGGTAACACTAACGATACATATTATAATATTAATAATTTTTATTAATTTATTTTATA
>NW_017295948.1:28568-29100 GCF_001594075.2 Trachymyrmex cornetzi
TGAGTGTGAGTGAGAACGATCGAACGACATCGATGTGAGTGCGAGCGATCGAACGGGTATGAGTGTTGGTATGAACGAGAGCGATTGAACGTGTGTTAGATAAACAGCATGGAAACGTTGATGTGAGCGAGAGTGATCAAACGGTATCAATGCGAGTGTGAGTGAGAGCGACCGAACGGGCGTCAGGTGAACAGCATAGGGTATTGGTGTGAGTGAGAGCGATTGAACGTCATCGGTGCGAGCAAGAGCGAATGGGTATTGACGCATCCGATATTGACGCATAAGGATGTGGTATCCACCAGGAAAAATGTGTAAAAAATCATTCTTATTGCGAGCGAGATCGAGCATACGGCAAAGGGGTTCTGAATACGCGAGGGGGTCGAGGGGAAGGGAGGGTGAACGGGCGTTGACGCGAAAAAACGCGCGAATTCCCTTGTTACGTCCGGGAGGACTCCACGATTTCCTCGTTTCGAGATTACCTAATAGGGTGATCGTTGAGACAGGATGTAAGAGAAAATGCGAGAGTTAACGG
>NW_017295948.1:31251-32951 GCF_001594075.2 Trachymyrmex cornetzi
GGACAACGTGTACGGTATGCCTCTCGAGAATAAAAAAGTACCCGGCCTGATGAAAGACGAGAACAACGGTTTATTAATGACAGAATTCGTTGGACTTAGAGCGAAAATGTATGCGGTGAGGGTGAACGGCAAGAAGGACACTAAAAAGGCAAAAGGTGTAAAGAGTAATGTCGTAGCGCGAACGATAACGTTCGACGATTACACACGATGTTTGAACGAAGAGATCGAAATGACTCGCCGTCTATCGTGTATACGATCTAAATTACACGAGGTATACACGATATCCGAATCAAAAGTCGCTCTGAGTCCATACGACGACAAACGATACGTCGTACCAGACTCGACGGAGATGTTACCATGGGGGCATTGGCGAATATCTTCGTAATACATGTACCATATGTTTTATATTACGTTTTTTTAAAATTCTTTATATATATTATTATTATTTTAATTTACACTTTATGTATGTTTTTTACATTTATATACATATTATATGTTACTATTATATACTATTATCATTATAATTTACACCTCGTATGTATAAAAAAAGAAATATATATACGAATCAAAATTGTATCAAATGATATTGTTTTTTCATGTATCCACGAATTGTGCGATCCATCGAATCCCAGCCACTTGACATACACCTTGTCTCCCTTCCTGCACAGTACTTTCTCCACGTACGGAGATACACGTCCGGGTGAGTAGCGCGATGCAACTCGTGCTCACAGAACACTACAGCGATAGATCAGTCACTCATTGTCAGTCAGTCGATAAATCAGTCCTTTTTAACAAAAAAAAGAGTTATAGAGATTTAATCAATCAGTCAGTCGGTCAGCCATGTAAAATCTGTAATCCTCGCTAGGTTTGGAGATGTGGTATGAATATTCTGTTTACAGACTAGTGTTTTTTATGCTCAGTACAATTGCTAACACTTTTTCAAAAGGATACTTTACCAATTAATCCCATACATTTTTCGCTAATCGTTCATCAGCAGTGCAATATCTGTTGAACGCTGTTTCCTAGATACTTATTAATGTCGCGAAGAAGTGAGATATAAAATGTTGATAATGTAAGTATAGCAGATAAAATGATTATGTTCTTCGTTATGTTTTTCCACAGTACATATACTGTGTTGTCATCTCTTACGTACACATGTACATACGTAAATACATACGTACACACACATACATACGTATATACATACATTGATATACACATACATACATGCATACATACATACATATATACATACATACACATATACAGGGTCATCGAAAAGTATCGGAACCCCCTAATATCTTCAGTTAGAATGCATTTTGGAGAAAATGTCCAATAGCAAAGTTGTATGGTTTCAAACGAGGAGTAAGATAATGACCTTCAGTTTGATCTTGACCATGTCCTTTAAGGTCATTTAAAGGTCAACCATATTTTTTTAAATGGAACTTCCTACATTTTATTGCATATTTTTATAGCTTATCTCGAGAACTTTCCAAAACACTATAATAAAACATTTTTTCATTAAGTACTTTTTGAGTTATAAAGGTTTGAAGTTAACAATTTTTTGACATAAAATGTAAAATATCTTGTAAAATATTATTTAGTTTTCAGTAATCATAACCTTAATACTTTTGTGCACGGAATAATGAGACCAATTAATTGGTTTAAAGAAAATACATTAATCAAAAAGTGTCGGATCC
>NW_017295948.1:33057-37058 GCF_001594075.2 Trachymyrmex cornetzi
GAAATAATTAACCGGATTTAAATTCAACAAAGTTTAAACATGGAATCGTTTGTATTTCGTATGAAGAGTTATGAAGTACCATTAAAAACGTTTGTGAATCATTCAGATATTTTTAATTAAATATTAAAATATTATATATTTGACCGAATTATAGATATAGGCGTTACGGTCACGAAAATTCCGTTGGATAGGTAGTCTCTCTAGTATTTTGATATTCCATGACTGTATTATGAAATTGCTTGCACTATGTTTTGATTGTAAATTATTTAAAGGTGTGCGTATACGGTGGTGCAATGCACAAATAGACAACTGTGACAAAAGGTGTGCAAATTGTAATTGCAACTCCGGAAGATTAAACGATTTGGTTCAAGCAAATTTCATAATACAGTCATGGAATATCAAAATACTAGAGAGACTACCTATCCAACGGAATTTCCGTGACTGTAGCGCCTATATCTATAATTCGGTCAAATACATGATATTTTAATATTTAATTAAAAATGTCTGGATGACTCACAAACGTTTTTAATGGTACTTCATAACGCTTCATACGAAATACAAACGATTCCATGTTTAAATTTTGTTGAATTTAAATCCGGTTAATTATTTCGGTCAAGTACATGGTCCAAAAAAGAATGATTAATTGTAATTAATACAATGACTCACAAACCTTTTTATTTGCATTTAAAAACTCTTCATACGAAATACAAACGATTTAAAATAATAATTTTTACAACCGGAGGTTTTGTCCGGTCAAGTACATACGAATGTCGGATTCCCCTAATATTTTCAGTAAGAATGCATTTTGGAAAAATGTCCAATAGCAAAGTTGTACAGCTTCAAGCGGTTATGCTAATAGGCTACGGTAGAAAACTGCCCGAAGGTGATCGCGAGAAGTTGCTCGAATGCGTGATGTCCGAAGGCGTTAGCGGGAATCTGCCCGAAAGCGTTGGCGGGGCAGATCTTTATTTTCTCACTCTCGCAGGCACCAATGTACGAGCTCTTGAGCAAACAATACGGATCACTGATTTTAATCTTTGATGCATTGCTGTCTTCTTCTTAGCGAGCAGTAGTTACTTCGTGGATGAAAACAAACAGCTCCAAAAATTTTTTCTGTGACAAAAGAAGCCATTGCGCTTGCCAAGCTCTTGCCTTAACTGGCCGGAATCACACGCCACTTAACAAATTGTTAATTTCAAACCTTTATAACTCAAAAAATACTTAATGAAAAAATGTTTTATTATAGTGTTTTGGAAAGCTCTCGAGATAAGCTATAAAAATATGCAATAAAATGTAGGGGGTTCCATTAAAAAAAATAAGGTTAACCTTGAAATGACCTTAAAGGACATGGCCAAGATCAAAGTCAAGGTCATCATCTTACTCCTCACTTGAAACCATACAACTTTGCTATTGGACATTTTCTCCAAAATGCATTCTAACTGAAGATATTAGGGGGGTCCGATACTCTTCGATGACCCTGTATGTATATATATATATATATACATACAGGGTGACACATTTTAACTTAGACAGCCAAATAACTCGAAACATCGCGATTAAATAAAAAAATGTTTAAAACAAAAATTGTTGGATATGAAGGGGCTAATTGAACTATGACCTTGACCTTCATTTTCAAGGTTATTTGAAGGTCTACTTTCAATTTTCAAATAGAAACCCATATTTTTGACCCCGGATTTTGAAAAAGCGCAAAATATTACGTCCAGATGAACTTTCATGTTATGGGTCAAAGTTGACCATAGAGATCATTTCAAAGACAAATTCCTAATCAAAGCAGAAAGCCAAAAAATCTTGATTTTTCCCGGATAGTGTTTGTGAGAAAAATTGTTGGATGAGGGGAGATCAAACCATGACCCTGACAATGTCCTCGAACCCATATTTTCATGACCATTTCAAGGTCAAGTGGAGATTTTTAATAAAATTTTATGCTGAGGATAAAAGTAATTTCCTCTAAATCGACCTAGCGTGAGTTGGGTTGTTTGTTGGTTCGCACTTACCTAGACAACCAAGGGGCCTAACACAGAACTGGCTACTTACCTCGGTGAAGAGATGACCCAAAAAAAACCCCACAGCTACCTTGGTTCAGCGCTTAAGCCTTACCACCATCTACAAGGTCCTACAGCCCCTAGGTAGTGACCCAGCCAGTGAAGGTATGTGACCCAGCCAGTGAAGGCAAGGTCGTGTGGTGACCCAGCCAGTGAAGGCAAGGTCGAGTGGTGACCCAGCCAGTGAAGGTAAGGTCGAGTGGTGACCCAACAAGTTAAGGCAAGATTGCATTGTTATCAGCTCTCTCCGCATGGAGAAGATGCTCAAAGTGTGCACCATTATTTTCTAAGCATAACAGTAATCGACGGCGAAAGTTACGTTGTATATTTCAAAGCATTAAAGAAGTTATCGCTTCACTAGCTCTTCTTATTCTTTCCATCATATTCAATCTTGTCGTTGTAGCTTCACTATACACTGCATCTGTAACGTATCCCCATAAAAAGAAATCAAGGGGGTTCAAATCCGGTGATCTCGAAGGCCACAGAACTGGTCCACCCCGCCCTATTCACCATTTGGGAATCTTTGATTCAAAAACATCCGTATAATACGAGCATAATGAGCAGGAGCACCATCTTGTTGATACCATAAATTTAGTCTAACTGCAAGGGGAACATTCTCTAGGTATGTTGGCAAATCATTTTCGAGGAATCTGGAGACACTGGTAGTGTCTCGGCGCTAAGCCGCGCAAAGCGACACTGCCGTGCCTCCTTTACGCGAACCGACGAGTTGCGGCAGATCGAGATTATCGAATCTCAATAACGGCTGAACTGATCGCGTTCTATGTGTGCTCAATCGATAGCCATCACACGGACTGTATGATAAAAGTGCTTTTATTTTTTTTCTACGTGCTCTACGAGCGGAGATATCGCGACGCAAAGTTCCGAACTGCTACTTTTCAGATCATCAGATTCAGATACATCGTTATTATTATTATCATCTTGGTTATTGTCGTCGTCGCACAGGAGAAAATGTCCATCTCGTTTTTTCGACACTAGAGAGCTTTTGACTTAACCTAGCGATAGCAGCATTGCACATTCGAACGTGATCAACCACGTATGACGGCTGTGATAATCAGCGTTGGCAACATTGTCACATATACGATGTGACGTGTTATAATTAATTAATTGAAATTAAAATTAATAAAATGAATTAAAATAAAATATTAATTATAATTAAAGAAATATACAATATAAAAATGAGTAAAAGACTTATAATTCAAACATAAAACAATAAGTAAAGAACAATTAATGCCCATTTCCAGCAACGTGAATTAGCTTTAATCTCAGTTCAATTTATCTTTAGACTTAGAAAAAGACGAAGAGCAGTTGAACCGACATTAAAGTTAATCTACGTTGGTGGAAATGGACATAAGAGTCTAAAACATCTAAATCGAGGACATGAGTGTCTAGGTGTTCGCCGTCGAGGAAGTGGCCGTCTAGGTGTTCGCCGTCGAGGAAGTGGGTGTCTAGGTGTTCGCCATCGAGGAAATGGGTGTCTAGGTGTTCGCCGTCGAAGAATACTTACCTTTTTAGAAAAAGGTAAAAAAAGCGCTAAGCGTTGGTGAAACTGGCCCAAATGGTGCTTCTCGTAAAGAATCACCATTTGGGCCAGTTGCACCAACGCCAATTACTTAATCGGCCGTAACACTGATATACAAATTTACCTTTTTAAAAAAAAGGTAAAAAAAGCGCTAAGCGTTGGTGAAACTGGCCCAAGGTGTTCGCTGTCGAAGAAGTTGGTGTCTAGGTGTTCGCCGTCGAAGAAATGAGTGTCTAGGTGTTCGCCGTCAAAGAAGTGAATGTCTAGGTGTTGTCTACACGTTCGCCGTCGAGGAAATGGGTGTCTAGGTGTTCACTGTTGAGGAAGTGGGTGTCAAGGTGTTCGCCTTCAAGAAAGTGGGTGTGTAGGTGTTTGTCTTCGAGGAAATGGGTGTCTAG
>NW_017295948.1:37094-38511 GCF_001594075.2 Trachymyrmex cornetzi
ATGTATCATTTGTATAAAAGATTTGATATCAACAACTGGCGCCAAGTTAAATTTTACCATTTTAATCCTCTCAAAGAAAAAATATAATAGTAACTTTAATTTTTTTCTTATTTATTTAACTCTGATACGTATTATTCGTGTATGAAAGATTTGATATCAACAAAATTGGCGCCAAGCAAAATTCATCAAAATTTTAAGTATTATTCGTAAAAAAGATTTGATATCAACAATTGGCGCCAAGTTAAATTCCATGTAATTCGAACATCAAATTAAATAAGTAATATTAACTTTAATGATATGTATCATTCCTAAAAAGATTTGATATCAAGAACTGGCGTCAAGTTAAATCCCACTACCTTATACCATGCCAAATTAAATAAATAATAAATATTAATCTAATGGTATGTATTATTTGTAGGAACGATTTGATATCAACAACTGTGGCGCCAAGTTAAATTTTACAAAATGAAAAGTAAAACTCAAGTGATATACTATCTTTATTATTTATTTAATCCAAATGGTACCATCTTTAATTTTTGTGCAATGAAACCTAAATATACGTATACTTATTGAAGAATTTTCCTATTCCAATCCAAATGGTTTAAATTCCTCTTAAATGAAATTATTGTATCACAATTCATTCAAAGACATTTCCTCTTCCAAATAAAGTAGTGATTATTTAATTCTCTTTCAAAACATTATACAAAACGTTATCACAAAATTGCGTTACCTTGCTCAATTTAAGTGTTATCACAAAAAATTAAAGAATTAACTGTATAAAATAAAAAAATTTAATTTAAATAGAAAAATTTTTCATGTAAAAACACTTGGCGCTGCTAGATCTCGATGTATAATAATAACATGGTAATAGAGTAAGATAAACTATAAGAACAATTTAAAATTGGAATGGTAATTAATAAAATTAAATAATAAAATATAATTGTATATAATTTAAAAGTAATAATAATTAATGTAATATAATTGTAATATAATTTAAAAGTAATAATAAAAGTAATAATAAATTCTATTTCATAATGCATGTCTTACAAATATTAATTACAAATATTATCTTACTAAATTTATTTTTTTTTTTATTTAAACTTAATAGCATTCACAATAATCATCATAACTTACACGACTCTATAACTCAATCATACACATGCTAGATATTTTAACTCTCATTGGGGATGGTTTTTATTTTTCGAAATATTCATATTTTTTAATATGATTCTGACTTCTTTTTATTAATATGTTTCTTAATTATATTATTTTTCTTAGTATTATATTCTTATCCTTCTTATTTACATTCATGCTTTACTACTGTATTACCATGTTATTATTATATATCGAGATCTAGCAGCGCCAAATGTTTTTACATGAAAAATTTTTCTATTTAAATTAAATTTTTTCATTTTAT
>NW_017295948.1:39192-39884 GCF_001594075.2 Trachymyrmex cornetzi
TAATAGGTGTTGGTGAAACTGGCTCAAATGGTGATTCTTTACGAGAAGCACCATTTGGGCCAGTTTCACCAACGCTTAGCGCTTTTTTTACCTTTTTTTTAAGAAGGTAAGTTTGTACATCAGTTTTACGGCCGATTAAGTAATTGGTTTATTATTACGATTTCAAAAGAGTTATCGTAAAATTAAAGATGTGCCATGGACATTAGGGAAGATAATAACTTCCGTTCAACAGTCAGATCAAAAAGGGGTGGCACCCAGTTGGACACGGCTCAATTGGACACGAGCCACTCACAGCGCTTGAGACTACAAAGCTCTTAAGCACCAGTCAATGTGATTGGTGGTGTCCAATCGAGCCGTGATCAATCGGGATCACCCCATCAAAAAGTTCGACAAAGTACTACTTCTTGGGTTATACGTGGTTTTCAAAATACTTACAAAGTTTCATGCTATGCCAATGCTACATTACAATGTTTATTTCATTTAATTATTATTAGAAAACAATTATTTAATTCTGATAAACTGAATGTTTTAAATATATTAGCGCATCGATATGAAAACGGAATAGGGTAAGGTTGCCGAAATCGCACCACTTTTCATATAAAGGCTTATAACTCGGAAAGTAAGAAGGATATTCTCAATTTTTTTGCGGCGTAATAAACTGCAAGCTTTTCCCTTTCATATGTAATTTTTTC
>NW_017295948.1:40434-40827 GCF_001594075.2 Trachymyrmex cornetzi
AATAATCCGTAAGAAAGTGTGTGAATAAAATAACTGATTTTTTAGGCGAGGTAGTGCGATCTAGGAGCCGGTGCGATATCGGCAACCTTACCCTATGTACTTAATTTGAGTACCTACGAAAATACCTAGGGGAGTATTTTTCGACTGGTTAAACGAGATGCATTTGATTTTGTTGTAGCTTTTTGTACGAAATATGATTTTATAGAAAATTTGGTTGAGCATCAAATTATTTCTACTTGTCGATGCATAACATGTGGTGATACAAAAGTTACTATTAATCATAATTTTATTTTTTCAATTTTTGTTAACAATTCGAACAAGGAAAGTTTTAATTTTAACAATTTACTAAATACTTGATTTTCACATTGGTCTAAATAAAATAATAAATTATGT
>NW_017295948.1:40998-48901 GCF_001594075.2 Trachymyrmex cornetzi
GTATAAAGTTATGAATGCTATATTTCATTATGGTTCATGTATCGAAAACGATCATTTTATAAGTATGTATAGAGAAGGTTCATCTTGGATTGAAACTGATGATACGCAAGTTACAAAAAAGCAATGGCCTAGAGCTGCTAAAAACATTTCTACATTATTTTTAGAAAATGTTGATAATAAATAATATATTCTAGTAATACGCACACGTGTGAAGAGATATATTATTAATCATATAAGAATATAAGATGTTTAACACTACAAAATGCGTGATATCTTAACAAAATTACCTTTATAAAAAAAGGTAAAAAAAAGGCGCCAAGTGTGCATGTACCTTCCATGAAAACTGTACTTTACATAAACTAAAAAAAAACCGTTACATAAATAATATAGTTCGTGTGATAATAAATATTATTAATTTTTTATTATAAATTACCCCTCAGTGGTACGTATGCATGTATTAAAAAAAAAATGAAATCAAATCTTTAAATTACGCCAATTGCAAAACGAATATATAATTTCTTGCAACATGTAACATATGCTATTGTATTTTGTAAATTGCGAAAAGAACATATATTTTATTGCAACATATAACATTTAATTAACGATACAAAATGATACGTACCTTTATCTTTCTATTCAAGAGTCTTTTATATTTGCAATGGAATACAACATTTAATCTAAAAAAAATTATAGACGAAGCATCACAAAATGAGAAAATTTTATTAAAATAAAATTTTTTATGTAAAAATACTTGGCGCGCTGCTAGAACTCAAAATATAATAAGATGATCATCAAATAATATCGAATAAAAAAAATAATGAAGAGATTTAAGAAAAAAAAATGATGTGGACTAACAATATACTGTGAGTGTGTGGCTGTGTGCGCGCGCGCGTACGCGTGCGTGTGCGTGGCGCGTGCGCGTCGCGTGTGCGTGTGTGTGTGCGTGTGTGTGTGCGTGTGCGAACAAGCAAATAATTAAAAATACCAAATATGAAAAGTGATGAAGAAATTTAAGAAAGAGAATTAATAATATACAGTGTTCATATGTGCGACCAAATTTAGATAGGTATGCGGTTTAGATTTAATATAGAATAAGTATTTATATGGTGTGTGTGCGTTATAGATTGTAAAAACGTATAAGACTAGAATAATGATTTCAGATTTGTAAGACATGCGGTTTATGTTAAATTTAAAAGTAGATTTAAAATTAATTATAATCTTAATTGTAATTGTGATTGTAATTTTAATATTAATTAATGTTAATTATACAGTAAACATTATTTATTTCTTTTATGTAACATTTACTTATTATATTTTGAGGTCTAGCAGCGCGCCAAGTATTTTTACATAAAAAATTTTATTTTAATAAAATTTTCTCATTTTGTGATGCATCGTCTTTAATTTTTTTAGATTAAATATTGTATTCCATTGCAAATATAAAAGACTCTTGAATAAAAAGGTAAAGGTACGTATCATTTTGTCTCGTTAATTAAATGTTATACGTTGCAATAAAATATATGTTCTTTTCGCAATTTACAAAATACAATAGCATATGTTACATGTTGCAATAAATTATATATTCGTTTTGCAATTGGCGTAATTTAAAGATTTGATTTCATTTTTTTTTTAATACATGTATACGTACTACTGAGGGGCATTTATAATAAAAAATTAACAATATTATCACATGAACTATATTATTTATGTAACGGTTTTTTTTTTAGTTTATGTAAAGTACAGTTTTTATGGAAGATACATGCACACTTGGCGCCTTTCTTTTACCTTTTTTTATAAAGGTTATATAAGTACCGCACGAATTATTGCGTTTTTTAGGCTCTTAATTGCCCGTTATTTAGTTTTGTGTATTTTAATTAATAATGATAAAAGCTCAGTCGCGCGTGCAAAACGCGCGCTTGTTACGTTCTAGTTAATAAAATTATACATAATCATATATGAAATTATACGTGAATATATAATGACAATGTCTTCATGTGATTATATAAGAAATTATACATGATCATACAAAAAATCATATGTGAACATATATCAAATCATATACAATTATATATAAACGTATATCAAATCATATATAATCAGATACAATTATATAAAAGTTATATATGTTAATGTATGGTTATATTAAGTGTTAAACTTAATTCCTGCCGCTTTTCGTCTCCAAAATTGATTTGTTTCGAAGGAAAATACCTTAATCAAAGTATTATTAATTAGTAATAAAGTAGAAAATGGAGGAAATTACACTACGCAACAAAATTATCGCAACAAAATTTTTCATCGAAATTTTGTTATTTTTCAAACACGCATAACTCGGTCAATTTTCATCGTATCAAGATGATATTTTTTTTCATTTTGTAGGTAATTATCTGTATCTTAAGAAATACTGAATGCAAGTCGATGCCGCATCTCCATGTTTTGATAAAGCCCAAGTAAATTTTTTCTTAAAAAATTTGATTGTTTGACGTACTACCTGGATCGCCCCGATTTTTTTTCGAAAATACCACATAGACCATTGTAAAGTGCACTTTTCAACAAACAATTTGAAAAAAAATGCCAGTCAAATGCCGAAACCTTATTATGGGGCAGGATCCGTATTGAACATTAATTTTATTATGCAGAGTGAATACTGTAATAAAAAAATACAGAAAAGCACAGGATATTTTATTTTCTTACTAAAAATGTCCCGGCTTTCTGAAATTCAATCTGCTCAAATTGTGGCCCTGCTAGAGGCGGGATTGAGTCAGAGCGCCGAAGCAATAAGAATGGGTATTAATCACTCGACGGTATCGCGTGTTTTTAGTCGGTACCAAAAAACAGATTCTTATCGTCGGAGGCCTGGTCAAGGTCGACCTAGGGTAACTACGAATCGGGAGGATCGCAACATTGTCAACGAAGCTCTGCGCGTCCCAACAAGGGTTGCGCGATAAATTGGGAATGAAGCTTTACCAGGCAGACGAATTAGTACACGGAAAAAACTGCGCAGCAATGATTACTGTGCCAAGAAAAAATTTTCACCGCACAGTAATTGTTACTGTGCGGTGAAAATTTTGTCTCGGCACAGTAATCATTGCTGCGCAGTTTTCTCCGTGTACTCAAACGATAAGAAGACGCCTTCACGAAAGAGGTTTAAGATCACGAATTCGTGCTAGAGTACCCATGTTGAAAACGGTGCATCGGCGAACTCGTAACGTCTACGTTACGCCCGTAATCATCGAAACTGGACGGTCACACAGTGGAGAAATGTGTTGTTTACAGACGAATCTCGATTTTGTCTGTTTGGGAATGATGCTAGGATCCGAATTTGGCGACGTAGACGAGAGCGTTTCGAAGCGAATCATGTTGATCCAACTCGAGCGTTCGGTGGAGGATCCGTTATGGTATGGGGTGGAATATCAATGAACCATCGAACAGATCTAGTGATTCTCCAACTCCCAGGATTCACAGCGGTACGTTACAAAAACGAAGTTTTGCGTCCTTGTGTAATTCCAATGCGTCGACGAATAGGCCGTGTTTCATCTTGATGCAGGATAATGCACTTCCCCGTATTACGAGGGTAACTCGTGAGTACTTGGCAGTAAACAATATACAGTTATTGCCCCATCCATCTAACAGCCCAGACCTCAATCCTATTGAGCATGTATGGGTAGAAGATCACGTAACTTGGAGAGGCCTTCTGCTAATCTGCAAGAGCTTCAGAGAGCTCTACATGAAATCTGGCACGAGATATCTCAAGATTCAATCAGAGCATGCATTAATATGAAAGAACGATTAGGAGAGGTTATCCGACGCCGAGGTGGCAATATACGATATTGAATGCCTCTAACACTTGACCGCTCTGGCATTAGGTAAATAGGGTTTGGAGTCAGAAAATACTGTGGAAGTGGCGAGCCACGGGGTCCCTAATTTGACAAATGGTTTACATAATCGGCCCTTTTCAGGGTCAAAATGATGCGTAAAGTCCGACCTGCAATCTCCTCGCGGTACATATCGGGTAATGCTAATGGTGGCGGTATTCGTTAAAAATGCCCGAATAACTTCCAAATGGCATTACTCGGTCAAAAAAAATCGTAGAGACTCGAATTTTTTTCAAATTGTTTGTTGAAGAGTGCACTAAACAATGGTCTATGTGGTATTTTCGAAAAAAATCGGGGCGATCCAGGTAGCGCGTAAAACAATAAAATTTTTTAGGAAAAAAAGTGCTTGGGCTTTATCAAAACATGGAGATGCGGCATCGACTTGCACCTAATTTCGCATCAAGTTTTTCTTAAAGTACAGATAATTACCCACAAAATGAAAAAAAAATGGTCTTGATACGATGAAAATTGACCGAGTTATGCGGATTTGAAAAATAGCAAAATTTCGATAAAAAATTTTGTTGCGATAATTTTGTTGAGTAGTGTATTTTGATTAAGGTATTCATTCATCTTCCCTTCGAAACAAATCAATTTTGGAGACGAAAAACGGCAGGAATTAAGTTTAACACCTAATACATAAAAAATTTTTACTTGAGGTGTCATGGGCTTTATAGGAATTCGCGACAGTCGCGATTGAAATGTTCTAAGGTGTTCTGGTTGCTTTGTTCAAATGTACCCCTATCAATCACATTAAAAAAATATCTTATTTTATTTACCAGAATATCGATAAAAACCAAATATTTCATCTTTATTTCGTAGATATGAACGTAAGAAAAATTACATAGCACAACAAAATGTTGATTACTTAATGGTTTAATTATAAAATGCTTACGTATGCGAAACGAAATGTTTAATACGAAAACATAAAACGCTTCTAGATTAGATTAACAATTACAACCGTGGCAGCTACCCACTTGACGATTATCTGCGATTCTATTACCATTTCAAAAATTACAATTTGTAATCGTAGAAAAGGACAGTTCATTTTTAATTTGTAACGTTCAAAGCTGCCCCTGTATAAAGTTGCCCCCCTCTCCTCTATATGATTTCCAAGACTTAAATGCTGCATTCGGAAATATGATATTATCTAGATATTTGTTAATAACTTTTCTTCTAAGAGGGGTATTTTCTTAAAATTTTGCATACATATTCTGGATGGTATTAGGAGGACACCTGTACAGTTTTTAAAAAAGGTCCTTCTTAGAAAAAAAGTTATTAACAAATCAACTCGGCAGATGGACGGAAACTCTCTCTCTCTCTCTCTCTCTCTCTCTCTCTCTCTCTCTCTCTCTCTCTCTCTCTCTCACACACAGAAAACAATTTTTTAATAACTTTTTTCTAAGAGAGGCCTTTTTTTGAAATTGTACAGGTGACCTTTTAGTATCACCCAAAATGTGTGTTGAAAGTTTTAAGAAAAGGCTTCTCTTAGAAGAAAAATTGCTAATAAATTTTCCGGTAATATCATATTTCTGAATGCAGTATTTAAGTCTCGGTGATCATATATATTGTTTTTTCGTCGTGTTCTTTTGTTGAATCTGAAATATCTTCATAAGACTGTTTTGAAGTGATGCATAACGTTTGCACTAATATAATCTGCTTAGAACAATATTTTGCGCAATATGCGCTCAAATAATAACCTTGTTAAGAACTGCTGGTCCAATGCGGCGCGCGTGCAGCCATCTGCTAAGTCCGTCTGCTATCTTTAGCGTCATAAATATACGAATACAATTGTCAGTTCTATAGATTGTGCAACGATTTAATTTGTTAGACTTGAAACACAATCGTGAACTGAAATCAGAGTTGGGAAGCGTTACTTTTTCCGTTATCTTTTGTAATAAACATGACGTAATTTTTTATAACTAAACACTAAGGTTGTGTTAAGGTTGGAAAAATCGACTTTTTCAATCTTGGCACAACTTTAGCATTTAGTCATAATAAATTGCAACGTCATTACCAAATTATTTATTATAAAAAGTATCGGAAAAGTGACGGAAAAAATAATACTTCTCAACTCTTATTGAAATAATGATCAATCTAAACAATCAAATTAATTACAATTTAATAATAATGCTGACTAGCATCCTAAATAACTTCGTGGAAAATATATAATATACCTCGTATAGCACCATTCTCAATATCTGGTGAAAAATAGCTAACTTTCCGCCGCGGCGCCGTGGTGAGGCAGTCATATCAAGCTCAGATAAATTCTACACGTCGCGTTTGCGTCGTTTCGTTGCAAGGATTCTCGTTTCGAAGGCGACAAGATTACGCGGCGGAACGTCGTACATGCAATTTCCGGATCTTATCACCGATACGATAGATAGTCACGTATTTCATGAATAAAACACACAAATATGCGTGCGTACTGACAAGTTTCGGAAAAAGGATGATTCCGTGAATGTGAACCGAGAGAGCTTGGTCTCGCCGATATATGCTGCATATACAGGGTGTCTGACGTAACTGTGATCACGATTTTTCCGTCATTTCCGATGATCTGACAAAAATTATTTTGGATAAAAGTTAATCGGTTTTCAATCGGCTATACAAATTGCAGTATGAAAAATTTGAAAAATATTTTTTTTTAGGAAAAAATTCAAGGTCACCCTAATTTTTTTAAATAGCAATACATATTTTTTACTTCATAATATTGTAACTGATATTAAGACGAGTTCAATAACCTGATATACTATGACCTTGAGATAACCTTAGTCAGACGTGAGGAACAGACATAGCCATTTCGGAATTCGTGATATTCCCGAATGTAGTTCACAATTTATCACACACGTGTATGTAGTATCTACTTTTGTATTCAGTCTTAGTCTGTCGTTAGAGCAAATCATAGTTCAGTCTCAGTTTGTCGAAAATGTATTCCTATAATGAGAAAGTTGATATGCTGCTAATATTTGATAAATGTAAAAGGAACGCACGTGAAACTGCAATTCTGTACGCCACAAGGTACACACAGAGACATCACCCGTGTGCAACAATGTTTTAGAAACATTGAAAAGAATTTAAGAAATTATGGAGAATTTGAAAAGAAGAAAAAGAACAAACCGGCACATTTAACTACAACTGCAAGCAATACTCTTACGGTCTTAGCACATTTAAAAGAAATTTGGCCACCTTGTTCCCCCGATTAGTCTACGTGGTACCAATTCAAAATATGGAACATTTAAAGCATTGAATCCGTACAGCATGCGAAGAAATTCGTCGTGTCAGCATTATAGGAACTAATGGAAATTTATTACATAGTGCAGAATTGTGCCTACAAGTAAATGAACAATTCAAACACTTATTGTAATTACGTAATTTCTTTCATTAAATTTGTTATTATAATTTTTTGTTCTATTGTACTCTTTTGTTACGCTACGATTTTTGGTTATGATTTGTTGTTTTGTTTGTAGTTTCATTTAAAAAACAAGAATCCGTATCTGTAAAAAAGTAGTAGATACAAAAATCTTTTTCTACTGTAGAATAGTCCATATAAAAAATTTAATACAAATAAAATAGTTTCTCACGAAAACGTTTCCGTACATTAATCCCACAACTATAAGGTCATCTCAAAGTCGTAGTATAGCAGGTCATTGAACTCATCTTGACATCAGTTACAATATTATAATAAGAAGTAAAAAATATGTAGTACCATTTAAAAAAATTAAGGTGACCTTGACTTTTTTCTTAAAAAAATGAGTATCTTCCAAATTTTTAATATTGTAATTTGTTGCCGATTGAAAACTGATTAACTTTTATTCAAACTAATTTTTGTCAGATCATCGGAAGTGCCGAAAAAATCGTGATCATCGGACACCCTATACAAGTATTCCGTCCCCAGGACAGAATGAAAACAAAGTTTCAGCTGAAACATGGATGGTATTACTTTTACAAATTTGACACTGAGTTATCAATTTTTAAACAGAGAGAGAGAGAGAGAGAGAGAGAGAGAGAGAGAGAGAGAGAGAGAGAGAGAGAGAGAG
>NW_017295948.1:48959-56538 GCF_001594075.2 Trachymyrmex cornetzi
GAGGGGGGGGAGGGAGAGAGAGAGTTCTAACAGCGCGTTTCGGTAACTTTGTTTCGGTTACATACTGTGCATTATTCCGGACGTGCCAGCAATATCAAGTAGAGAGAGAGAAAAGTTTGGTCAGGCTAGACACGGACTAGTTACGAGGACTTTTACGTTAACATTTTAGTAAATACAAGTGAATTAGTAAATGTGTTGAATGAGAATTGTTTTCAACTGCCAGAGGATGCGCAACCATGATATTTCATTTTCCGGAATTATTACTCATTCATACGTGTTTACCTACGAAGTTCACCGTTTTTGCTATAAAATGCATACATGTATCCACAAACATGTATTATACGTTCTGTTAGAATGCCGTCAACTATAAATCAGCTGTAATGTAAGCTAAAATAATAATAACTTTATATTGAAATAATTATTTTATTGTATGGTTCTTAAATTCAGCTGTGAACATTATTAATTTTACATTCTTTAGAAAAAAAACTTGATTACAATTTAGTTATTACATATTTAATATTTGTAATATAATCCCTTTTTATTAAATATAGATACTAGACGACAGCCTCTTTATTAATTAATTCTATACATATCAGAGATTGTAGATTAAAAATTTGTCATATATAATTCTCGTTATGTAATACACTCGCATAATTAACTACATACTAGACAGGTTCAGCATATATGACAAGTAAATTTAGGGTTTCTTTCATCAACGTCGGTTAAGTTAACCGACGATTACATAGGGTTTATTTAGAACCAGTTCCACAACTCACGATTATCTCTTAACCGACATTTAACTTGAAATAAGTTAAACCTGGAAATAAGTGAACCATGAGTTGTGAAACTGGGCCTAAATGAGCCTCATGTATCGCGTGACTTAATCAGGGTTGGTAAAAGAGACCCTTAATCTGGAGTCTCGCTAACATCGAGCTTAATTATTAAAGTCTATATTATAATGCCATAGCTATTACGAATTTAATATTAACGATTACAGTTGATACATACCTTTCGTTTTTTTTTAAACGTACGTACACTGCCAGGTTGGCCTTTAATCGCAACGCTGCTGTAACCGCAATCACAACATTTCCTAGACAAAGTTTGACACAGAAAGCTCGTTCGCAAAAGTCATCGTACGCGAGAAAGAGGATAGATCAGGAAACTAGAAAGCGGCTTTAGAATTTAATGCGTGGGAGATTTCGGCTTGCAGAAGCATTTGAACGTATTCTCTAGGTTTTATCGCTCCCTGTGGAAGCATTGAAGGTAAGAAAAAGTGAGAGAGAGAGAGAGAGAGAGAGAGAGAGAGAGAGAGAGAGAGAGAGAAAAAGAGAAGAGAGAGAGAAAGAAGAATAGAGATATAAATTGATTGTAAGGGAGAGAAGGAAAGAGAGGGAGGGGGAACCGAGGATTCGCAAATAAGTATGCGGGAGACCGAAACTCCGGGTTTTTCGCGGCGACGGCGGTATGAATATTTAAACGAATGTAAATTGCGAATTAACTATTGATAAAAACAAACCAGCTTGTGTTAAGCCTTCCTCGTAAATCACCTCTGTACGGAATAAAGAGGAGAAAAAGAGCAAAAGGACAAGCGACGAATACAAGTTAAACTTTAGGAAAGAGAGAACATTTTTTTTCCTCGAGGCTTATCGATATCGAATATTTTCACGTTCGGATCTCATCCAAAGCGCACATTATGCCCTTCAATCTCTCTTATATATCTCTCTTATACAAAGCACTTCATAAAAAGCTGTACTTTAAAAATGCATGATATTTTTCCTGACGAAGAATGTTTGTTGTTTTTTCGTCAGATTTGTAACGATATTAAATACCGTTGGAAGAACTCGAAATGCAAAACTATAATAAAATTAACATATCACTTCTTTATTTTAAAAGTGACACAACTAATTGTCAGTAATTTCAGAGTAATTACTATTAATGAGTTCACCCGGGAGTAGTTACCGAATTGTTCTTCTTACGCAAATAATTATCTATTCCTGGGCAATATTTTTACACATTCTAATTAAAATTATTATTATTAACTCTTCGTCGTTATATTTTTATAAATCTTCATAATTTATACTGACAATGAGTCAAATTGGCCATTGATTCTGTTATTTTCAAACTATTTGTCTAATTATAACAAAAAAAAATGGAATATGTTTTGGACCTCATAGAATGTGCTTTATTAATGATAATAATACGAATCAAGTAATAATACGTTAAACATTTCTTGGAGGCGTATACGTAAAGAAATTAAGTAACTGTAACATAAGAAATCATAACTTCTTCATTTTTTAACTTTTTAAGTTACAATTTTAAGGTGATAGACCTAAAATGTAGTACTTTCAGATAAAAATATGTACTACTGCATATTTTAAAAAATGTATATTTTTGTCAACATATAAAGAAGATATTATTTATTCATCTTACAGAGGAAACTTTAAACTTCCGATTGATGTAGCATAAAATTCGACTATGAGTTACGCCGTAAAGTCATACAGCCCAAAATTCAGCTGTATAACTATGGATTTTTGACCGGTGACTATGAAGGATTAATATTAAGTCTACTCGAGTACCCGATCACTACCAGAGACGTGGGTAATATCCAGATATTGGGGTAGCTGGGTACATGAACCGTACTATCTGGGTGTCCGTATATTATCCGGGTACCTGTATTACCCACGCATCATCGTAGTACCAGGATCGTATTACCCAGATATATATATTTGTATTCATTGACATAATTGTCTTACCCACACCTTTTTTATTAATACAACGAAGTATTCTGCGTATTGTATTACACAAGGTATTTTATAAATGCATGTCAATATTTTAGGAGATAAATATATGTACTAAAATAAGTAAAACATGTCATATAAATATATGTCCTACATACCTTAGTTTTCAAGTTATGGATGATTAAGAAAATGTTTGAAATGCCCGCCTTGTGCGTTAACATACGTTACTCCACGCCTTAGCATTGAGTTCCGCACTCGTTTAAAAATACTAGGTATTCTTCAAATACTCTAAAATTCATTTCGTATCTTTCTCGCAGATCATGTACGAGGGTCGCCTGAAAAGTTTTGAGCCTAACATAGAAACAAGTAATTTTTCGGTCAAATTCAATTTTATTTTTCCACATAGTCTCCTTTTAAGTCGATACATTTTTTTCAGCGATGCTTCCACCCCTTTAATCCATTCAAATAATCCTGAGCGTCTTGCTTTACAAAATAGGCGTCTACAAATGCGATAACTTCCTCGTTCGATGAAAATTTCTGTCCTCCGAGCCAAACTTTGAGCCTAGGAAACAGAAAAAACTCGCTGGGGGCCAGATCTGGTGAATACTGTGGATGGTCAATTAATTCGAACCGCAATTCGTGAATTTTTGCCATAGCGACCGCCGAAGTGTGAGACAGTGCGTTATCTTGATGGAACAGCACTTTCTTCTTTTTCAAATGCGGTCGTTTTTTCTCAATTACTGCCTTCAGCTTGTCAAGCAATGATGCGTAGTACGTCCCTGTTATTGTTTTATCTTTTTCAAGATAGTCGATCAACACAATTCTATGTCCCAAAAAACAGTCTCCATCACCTTTCCCGCCGATAAAACCGTCTTCGGAGCAGGTTTATCCTTTGCAGTCCACTGTTTTGATTGTTCTTTCGTTTCAGGAGTGAAGTGGTGAACCCAAGTTTCATCAACCGTTATTAATTGACGCAAAAAATCCGACTCGTTTCGCTTAAACCGCTCCAACAGGGCCTTAGAAATGTTCATTCGAATGCGTTTTTGATCCAGAGTGAGCAAGCGCGGCACCTTCTTCAGTCAATATATGACAAACACATTTTTTTGATATGCCAACAGCCTCTGCTATCTCCCTAATCTTAATTCGACGGTTGTCCATTATCATTTGATGAATTTCTTCGATGTTATCGGTGGTGGTCGCAGTTGTTGGCCGTCTCGAACGCTTATCATCAGCTAAGCCGGTACGACCATGTTTAAATTCAGCTACCCATCTTTTCACGGTCGCAAATGATGGGGCAGAGTCCCCGTAAACAGCGTCCAACTCGGCTTTAATTTGCGTAGACGTATTGCCTTTTAAATGCAAGAATTTAATTTTAGCACGATATTCAATTTTTTCCATTTTTACGAAATGACGACACAAATGATTGTCAAACAAGAACTGAACGTCCAAAGTGGCCACAATTGTCACAGACATCTTTCGTAAGTATCACGATTATAATACCAGAATGGTTTTGACGAGTAACACCATCTTCATGATGAAGCTCAAATGTCAAGGTCAACATTATCGGAATTGAATTCCCTACTGCTGCAACCTTCCGAATATTATTCAGTGTGATTTCCTTCATAATGTATGGGAGGGTTAAGATCATCGTAGGTTAATTTTAATTTTAATAACTTCTTAAGGGGGGGTCTCATCTTTGCCGGCCGTAAAATTACCTCAATTTCATGAATTTTTTAAAGAAAATTTTTTATACGGAATAATATAGCGTTTTGCATGAAATTGTGTAATGTCTAAAAAGTAAAAAAATATTTTTTAATTAGACGAATATGCATTTTAATGTCTTCAAATGACGATCGAATTAGTGTTCATCTACAAAACTCGTCTCCATAACGGAAGTAATATTGACTCTGCAAATCATCTGAAATCAAAATTCTTTTTATTTTTATTAATTATATGTCGCTATGGCAGAAACTAAAATAATGTCAATTGCCTGAAATTTGTCAAAATGGTGGCATTGAAAAAAAAATTAATTTTTTGTCCTAAAAATTTGTTACTTTTTTGTGAATAACGAATCGAATATTTGATGTAAAATCACGATTCTAATTTCTGCCATGCGCAAAAGTATTAGAATCAAGAGGAAAAAAGAATTAAAACAATATCTTAAACATTTTTGTGTTATTAGTTCCGTCATGTCGAAAAATGTGGTTTTGAGAAACACGCGTTTAAAGTTTTAGTTCGACTTTTTCCACGTATAACAAGTTTTTTAGTGCACTAAGGATTCTGCAATACCAGGGCCATATACTAATTCTTCCCTGTCTTCATATAACTGATTTTCCATCAATCTCTCCAATCGCCGAGCTGTTCTGGCTTCTCTTAATGATTCTGACGTGATGATTTGCGCTGGTAAGCGCTTAAAGCCCCGTGCGCCATTACGTATTTGAGCTCATAGCTCCGTTAATATTGCGAATTTAAAATAAAACTTTTACAGGGATATTTTACACATATGTAGGAATCAAAATAAATAAAAAAAAATTTCGATTTTTTTTAAGCCTGCAAAAGTCAATCCCTCCTTAATAAGCAACGAGCGACTAACGAAACCCTTCGATGGTCACTAAGAGTCATTAACTTGACGATATATGTCACGGTCAGCATCATCGGTGTGAATTCCCTATTTCATCTTTAATAACATTTTAACGTGAGATGGATGACTGTTAAACCTTCCGAAGATTGCAGAAAATGTAGTGGGAAAACAAGTACGTATGCTGCAGGTCTACGTTAAGTAATAATTCCATATTGAAAGGAGGAATCAAATGCCAACTGAAAATAGATCGTCAGTGTCACAAGTTCTGTCATGGTAATATGGAGAAGAACATTTTACCTTCCGAAGAATGGTTGACGGAAACGATGATAGATAGTTTCTATGCGCTACTTGAAAGAAATTCTGATTATGCACCTCGACCTATACGATTGACAATATTTCCCGATCGGATTGTTCCACTCGATAATTCGATGGGACTTACCTCATATCATTGATGGTGTGCAGAATTATGTTTGCGAGCAAACGTATCAGGCAACAAATACTGAAAAATAAAGTAGCGAACGCATTGACTGATGCTATCTGCGTGTGCGTTGAGTGTAAGCGTTGCAAAATTCTAGCGATTAGAAGATCTGTCGGAGAATGCTTTGAAGAACGAATACAACAAGATGTTTGGGAACTTTTCACGGCTCTAATGTCGACGTATTATAAGTTTTATAATATATCAATTTTATAATATATCAATTTTTAACTTTGATAATATATCAATTTCTTTTTCTCAATTTATTTTTTTTAAGAATTTTGGATTTACATAATATTTGCTCGTTTCAGGCAATAAGACAACGTTTTGTGAACAATACATCACTCGCTGAAAATACGGAATAAATTCAAAACCAGAAGTTCATACAAAAATTCAAAATTGTACTTTAGAAAGATTGAAAGTTTTTCATCTGAACCATTTTAATAATTCTTACATTTCAATATTACATACATCGAAAGTTTTTTGAAAGCAGGCCGCCATGTTCTTTTTCCGAGTCATTAATAAATTGGTATTCTGGAATAACAAGCAATTATTTTTCATTGTACGGGCTAGTATAAATTTTAAGTCAAATCTCATTAAACGACTTTTATATTTTGTGCACTAAGAACAACATATCGCACTTATTTTTTATAATCAAATTGTAATCTATTTTACTTGTATGTATGTATGTATGTATGTTCGTTTTGAATTCGCACCTTCAATAACATATGAGTTACTTTTCATGAGAATACATTAATTAACTTTAGATATATTTACACTTTATGTATGTTCACTTTGAACTGACACCTTCAATAATACATCAGTTACTTGTCATGGTAATATATATCGTTAGATAATCATTGACATATTTAAAGGTTTACATTTTTGAGGATACACTTGATGTATGTCAACTTTGAACTGGCACCTTTAATAATATATCAGTTACTTGTCATGGTAATATGGTAATAAAGATATTAACATTTAGTTTGGCGCCTCGCTATGACGTTATGATTTTATGTACACCCTAGCGGCTGTAATTTTTGCCGGAAACAAAAAATTAAGAAATATTTTTATTGTTATAGTTTTTATCCTAAATTATAGTTTTTAACCAAAAAAATTTATATATATATAAATAAATTAAAATTTGCGACTTTGAAAAAAAATTACGATTTTTACTAGGTAATAGCCGTTTAAGCAAAACAAAATTGGCAACGTTGTTTTTATTTAATTGTTTAGGTTCATCGAGGATGGTTGACTATTAGCTAATTAATGAGCTCTATAAAAAGTCGATTGATCTAATACTTTTTTTAAAAATTGTGTACACAAAATTGAAGAAAAAGCAAGAAATAGATTTCGAAAAAAATGCGTTTAAAGTTTTCGATTCTTGAGTACTTACAATGCTTTCGGAGGCTAATTTGTTATTCTAAGGACATATAATAATCATTCAGCTTCCTCATGGAATTCATTTTGAGCAATTTGAGCCATTTTATGAGTTACTGAAGCCTCTCTCGTGCTACTAACAAAGGAAACGATCCTCACCGATTTTAATGAACTTTGGATATGTTGTACTGCATGAAAAAATATTAGATTCGTATTTTTTTGTTTATGCTCATTTTATGAGGGTGAAACACCTATAAATAAGAAGGCCCCTTAATAGAGTGGGTATTTCGGAGGAGGCATTTCCTACAATTACGATAGAACTTCATAGTAGGGGAGGCCAAGCGGAGATTTTGGGATTTACTCGAGCGCGTCAGAATAACATAAAGGGGGAAAGCTTGCACCCTA
>NW_017295948.1:61937-64772 GCF_001594075.2 Trachymyrmex cornetzi
AGGTCCCCACGACGCTCGAGTAAATCCACATTTAGCCTCTCGGCCTCCCCTACTATCACTTTGGCCGGTATCAGACTATACATTGAAGATTGAGATTAAAGATTAAGCATTAAAATTTCACCAATGAGGACAAAGAAATTTTAATTCCTTTTTTCTGATTTGTCAAACTTTAATCTTTCAATCTTCAATCTTATTCTTCAATGCCTAGTCTGATTCCGGCTTTAAGGTAAGTTCGTTTAATTAGTTAATTGTATCCTGAGCTTCCTCCTCGAATTACCTAATGTAAATGTTCAAAGGTATGCGGCAATTGAAGGCGTTGAACTGTAGTGTATTATGTGTCATATTTAAATATATGTTTTAACACTCCAGAATTGTTTTAGCGAATGCACTGAAATCTTCTTCGATTTTGCGGTCGCAAGACCTAGCAAAAGTCTGAGAGGAAAAATTCGGTAGTTTTTCTTATTAGGTCAATATTAACTCCCTTTTTCTTGGCTGCAGAAGTAGATGCGTGATGAGAGTTGTATGCAGTGAAAATTGACGTATCCACTCCACTCTCCTGGAGTGTATTTTTTATCCATTGACTGAGTCGTAATGTTTTTATGTGATTTTTGCCATCATATGAAAAGCCCGTTTTTGTCCTTGCATAGACGGCTAGTCCGTTTTAGATACGTTTCTAATGCTGATGCTACACAAATAGTAGAATTGTTTGAAAAAAATGATAAGATGGGATTTGGTTAAAATCTCCTGGATCCAGATGTCTTAAGTGGCGCAGGGATTTTAATTTCAATCTGATTAGTTTTCTTCACAGTGTTGTAAATATTAATAGCTGCCAGGGTTTGTATGCCCCGTCGTTAGTACTAATAATACTGCAACTTTTCTCAATAGTAATTCTAATGGAATTCCTTCATTTGGGGACTATTGCTAGATGAAATCAAAGATTTTCTTGGGGTCCCATATCAAATCATATCTAGGTTGTGCTGGTTGAAGCTTCAAGGTGCTTATGCAGAATCGTTTGACTAGAGTGTTTTCTCCTACATATGGTCCTAGAATTAAAACTACTGCCGATCTTAGAGAGTTAATAGACTCAAGTCGCTTCTTTTTCGAATTCGCCACTGAGGAAGCGTAAAACATCCGGGATTGTAGCGGAAAAAACTGATGTTTCAATGAGGTGACAAAATTTCCACCACTTTTCAGTGCTAAATCATATTGTCTCAATGATGAATCGCTCAAGGGTGCAATGCTGATTCTGATTGTTTCAGGTGTTATATTTTTTTGAAATTCCGTCCATCAGAGAAAGCTGGTACCATAGTGGATAAAGGTCCCTATTGAAGGAATACGAAAAATAGTTTGTAACCGTACTCGCGAGCAACGGCACAACTTCGTCGCGTGTTCTCGGTACTCAAAGTACGCAAAAGTATCTTCTCTCCCTCGGTAGCAGAATTTTGAGACAGCCAGGCGGTTTTTCGGCCAAAATTATAATTCTTATTCTAAGTTGGGCGCCAGGCAAGTAGTAATGTTATGAGAGTTCTAACTCGGGAACTCCGAGGGGAATGCGGGGCGCGGGGGATTCTTCGGTGGCGGGGTATGACGTCATGCAGTAAGGCATCCCAGATTTGGGGGGCTATAGTCACGTACAGGACAACAAAAAATATCACAAAAAAGGAAAATATTGCCATGAACAAAAACAATTAAAAAAAAACAGATAGTTATAAAACGAAAAGTTTTGCAAAAGTATTCGCCGGTATAAAAAAACCGCTCCAACGGTTTTTCGATCAAGATATAGCGTAATGTAATTTTTCTAGATACATTTATTAATAATTTTAAATACCTAAATACGATCAAGTTTCATAATTAATCGATTGAGTGCCAACATCTGGCTGCTATCGAAATCGATAATATTAAAACGTAATGTCTCCCTTGATAAAAGAGCCTCGATCGTTTATTCTTTTTTTTGGAAGGGACATGACAATCGAACATGTTTTTGCAATATGTTTCGAGGTTAGTAGAGGTGTAAATGTAAGTGAAACTCGATAGAATTGTATTTTCATAAATTCTTATGAGGAGAGAAGCATGCCTAAGATAAGTACGTAAAGATTGGTCGCGGTAGAAATGATCGATATTTCGAGCGCCGACGTCTGGCTGCTATTAAAAAATCGGTAATTGTATTTTTGTATATGAGACAAAAGGAATTGAAACATTCTAAGTGAAACACTTTAAGTGAAACTCTAGAATTTTAAAATTTCTTAAGTTCATGAGGATATAATTTTGAAGCATTCCTAAAAAAATTAGAAAAAAAGGATACCTACTCCAGTTGAAGAGAAGGGTTACAGTATGAATTTTGGGTTTAGAAGTGTACAGTCTAGAAGCGAGCTTCCTTAAAGTCTTATCGTATAGTGTAGTATACTGAGTAATCGATGGAAAATTTAGTGCATATTGTTATGTGGTTGAAGTTTGGAGCGATCTTGGAGCGAAAAGTAAAGGTGACTACACATAGAAATAACAGACAATAGAAAATCACGCATATATACATGTGTCCAAAAATTTGCAATGTACGTCCAGTTTAAAACAAAGATCGCGGTCCGCTCGAAAATTTCCTACGCTTGCCCCAGGGATTGGAACCAAAATGTTAACGCTCGTGTGCAATGTCTGCGACTACAGACGAATAAAAAAAAATAATTGATTCAGATCGTGGCTCCGGAACGTCTTCGAATAATGGCAAACGCCCGCGCGATCGCTCGTACATGCGCTCGAAAATTTCCTACGCTTGTCCCAGCTATACAAAAACCAATCTTTATATATAAAAAATGAAATAAATCGGTACAAATATTAATACAA
>NW_017295949.1:0-1444 GCF_001594075.2 Trachymyrmex cornetzi
CTCTCCCTTTCCCTCCACTCATGTTTCCATCAATACCATTGCATCCCATCTTTTCAAATTATCTCAAAACTCCCTATCCTTATTTCCTAACCCTGCTACATTCTAAAACATTATCCTCACCCCTTTCTCTCTCCCCTCTCCTCTCACTCTACCCTTCTCTCCCCCCCTCCTCATTCCTCTGCTCTCCGTTCCCTATCATTCCTTTTCTATTCCCCCCCTTTCCCCACCCCACCTCTTGGTCCTTTCTTCCCCCCTTTTTACATCGATCTTTAATCTCTACCCCTCCCTTGCCCCTCCTCCTGTTCTTCCCCCATCACCATTCCCTCTCTTCTCTCCCTTCCCGCTCTCTTATTCCTTTCTCCCCCCTTACTCTCATTCCCCTCCCCCCATTTCCTCCCCCATCCATCCCTTAGTTCCTCCCCTTCTTTATCATCCCACTTCCACCATACCCCTTCTATCCATACCCCCCTTGTCCTATCTTAGCTCTCCCCCCTCCTTCGCCAATACCCGCCTTATCATCCATCTCATCTTTCTCTCTTTCCACGTTAGATCTTAATCTATCCAAATATCCCTTCCCTTTAACTTCCATTTATTTCTCATAATCCTACTTTTTTCCTCCGTACTACCCATTGTTACCACCCCCATCCATCCTCTCTCCTGCCTACCTACCTCTAACATTCTTATTTTTTCCACCACCACCCCCTTTTCTATACTTTCCAATATCTCCTTAACTTTCCTTTCTATCTCCCCCTCTCCCCCCTTTATCCCTCTCCCCTCTCCTCACTACATTTCTTTTCCTCTCCTCTCTCTCTCTCTCCATTCACTCCTTCTCTCCAATCTTCTTATCCTTTCCATCCAAATTTCCTTTCCTTCTCCCTTCTCTAACTTCCCTCCCTCTCTCTCTTCTCCTCCCTCTCCTTTTCTTTCTCCTGTTCCTACCTTCATTTTTTTCCCAATTCCCCTTCCAACACTTTTAATCTCTCCAACATTTCGCCCTTTTCCCTCTGCCATTTTTCTTCTTTCACCCTTAACTCTTCTTTTACTTTCTTCATTTCCTTTCTCATCCATTCCTTTTGTCGCTCCGCTACCTCTCTTATCTCTTTATTCATTCTCTTCAAGCCCTCACTCATTTCCTTTAATTCCTTTAATTCCTTTAATATTTCCTTCATCTCTCCTCCCTCCTCCATTTTGACGGGTGATCTCAACGTCTTTTTGCTGCTCCTAAAAGCCTCTTCCATCTTCCTATCTTTCGATTCTCCCCCCTCCCCTTCCCTCTTCCTCTTCATGAACTTCGCCAGTTCCCCCGTACTTCCTCTTCTATCCTTCTCCAACTTCATGATTCTTTCCGTCATCTCTCCTTATTCCTCTCTCTCTCTTTCACTCATTCACTCACTCACTCACTCTCTCTCGCTCTCTCACTCTCACCCCCCCCCCCCCCTCTCTC
>NW_017295949.1:1526-1859 GCF_001594075.2 Trachymyrmex cornetzi
CGATTCACTGTGTTATACTGTGTTTGATTATGTCCTTGCTAGAAAGCACCCACTATCTCCGTCCCCTAACCTCTCCCTTACTTCTCTCCCTTCTCTACTGTCACTAACCTTTTCCTCCACCTCTCCCCCACTCTCACTACCTTTCCTCCACTCCCTTTCTCAACTACGCAGCACACTCACTCCACTCTATCACTCTAATCTCGCTCTCTGCTCTGTCCACTTTCCTATTAGGCTGGTGCCAAAGCGTATTTTAAATGTTAAAAAAAAAAAATTAATAACAGGCAACGACCGGCTGGGAAATGAAGTTAAGGTTGTAACAAAACGAAAAAAAAA
>NW_017295949.1:1893-2250 GCF_001594075.2 Trachymyrmex cornetzi
TGGGGGTGCTGTTTAGGGGTTGAAATCGGTTTTTCTCGACTTGCGGCGAAGGGTGACCTCCTAGTGGAAAATGTTCAATACAAAAGTTATAGATAATAAGAAAATCTAAAACTTTTGTATTTGACATTTTTCAACATAACCTCAAATTTTTCGAGAAAATGGCGAAAAACTGATTTTTCTGTTTTTAATTTTTTTCTCACGTAAAAAAATTTAATTTACATGAAATTTTGTGGAAGTATACCTTTTTTTGCCTGGAATAAGCTTGATTTTTTTGGAATTAAAAAAACATAGTTTTTGAGATGTTGACACTTTTTTAAAAAACTACCCTCATCTTCCACGGACAACTTTATTGATGTT
>NW_017295949.1:2618-3823 GCF_001594075.2 Trachymyrmex cornetzi
TTTTTAATATTTTTAATAAATTATAATTAAACTTATAGTAGTTGTTTAAAGTTCCCGCTCGAAGTTGATTTTGGTAATGCTCTAGTAATAAAGCTAGTATGGAAAGCGGCGGCGCTGACGTAGAGGGCGCGAGCAAGCGTCCTTTTTAGGTGATGTCGTCGTGATCGCTTCCGTTACCAGGAAGGATAGTCAACTACTACGCACACATTATAACAGTCGAAGTATACGGATAACCTTTGTCTGAGAACCAAGTATCTCTCCTTGTGCTTCTTACCGAAAGGTATAGCATAAAGGTGCGACTCAATAGAGCCTCACAAGCTCAAGACTCAATAGAGCCTCACAAGCTCAAGACACAATAGAGCCTCACAAGCTCAAGACTCAATAATGTTGCAACACTCTCGGCATTGACAATCTCAAGGATCCGAGTAACCGTGCCTTACAAGCACAGCTAGCACTTTCGAACGCGTAACTCATAGGGCCTTCGTGCCACCTCGGATCAGAAAATCGAATCACGACACGATCCTCCCTGCCAGTGACATTTCGAGGATCGCGTGCCACAGTACTCTTGATTCACGACACGATCCTCCCTGCCAGTGACATTTCGAGGATCGCGTGCCACAGTACTCTTGATCACGGACACATTTGTCATTTTTCTCAGGTATGCATCGAACATAGCTCTTACCTGAAGACTCAAGGTCCTTGACGCCATTTTTACAAGAAGCCTGGTTGCAAGTACCGTGACCGATGACATTGACTCTCCTTCTACATTTAAAGTAGATTCGCCACAATCTCAACAGTTGGATAATAGTTTATTCTCGACGAATAACTGTCATTATGTCTAATCAGACAGTGAATTATTCGCTTACTGTATTAATAAAAAGTGTTTGATTTTCGTCATCCTCGCGTTCATCCTATTCATATGAAACCTGTATCATTTTCTAATAAATTTGTCACTTTTCTCAGATAACCGAAACAGTAGTAAAAAATAAAACAATATTTTTTTTCTATTTATTTATAAAATTACAAATTGTATAACAAAATGAAAACATTTAATTAGTTTTCTGTCTTTTCAGTTTCGGTCGTACTTCTTCTTCGTCAATAGAACTTTCTGAAGTATCTTCGTAATCTGCAACGTCTTCTGGGTCTTCAAATTCGACGTCTCGATTTGTTGCTGGCTCTTCATAAATAATTTCCTCTGAATCGCT
>NW_017295949.1:4445-5485 GCF_001594075.2 Trachymyrmex cornetzi
TGTGTTTGCTCAGACGAAAGCTCAAAAATGAGTCGAAACATGTAAGCGCGTTTAGTGAATAAAGAAGTTTCATTCTTTATAAGTGTATTATTTGCGCGACGTCTTCTGCGCCCGACTCCTAGTGCCCTTACTCTTTCCAATTCTTTGATTAAGTATAAAATTATAAAATTATTAATTTTAAGTAAAGATATTATATAGAATGGAGTGATCTTTAGAATGGTGGTAAAAATTAATAATATACTTCAGGGTAAGAAATTGGAAAACATGGGGAGCCAAAAATGAAAGGGAGGGATATTAAGTTTGATTAGTAAGGCTGAGAATAATATATAATAAATATAATTATTTATAAGAATAGTATTATTAATAATAATTGAGAAGATTATTAAAAAATAAGGGATAACTTGAATTATTAAGTACAGTAAGATAATATTTTTATTTTTTATATAAATATTTAAAAGATAAATAAAAAGAAAGTTAATGATTTCTATATAAATAATCATAAAGTTAGGAGATCTTGAATAAATAAAGAAAAGAAAGTAAAGAAAAAAGGAAGAAAAAATAATATCATTTAATAAAGAGAGGGGCATAAAATAAAAAATATAAATAATTTAAATTTTAAATATTTTTAATTTTAAAAATTAATATTAATTAATTTAAAAAGAGGTAATTAAAAGGATAAAATTTTTATTTAATTAAAGATGATAAGAGGGGGAATTATAAATTGAGGTAAAAATAAATTGTTAAAATAATAAAATTAAATTAAATTTTAAATTTATATTGTAATGTAAAGAGCATATAAATTTTTGAAATTTTTAGTATAATAGTTTAATTCTATTAAATATAGTAGATAGATAAAGTTACAGATTGTTGATTAATGAAAAAAAAGAAGAGGATTGTAAGGGGTCTGATAAAAAAAAAATGTAATGAAAGTATATTAGTTGAATTTATATACATAAGTTATTTCATCAAAATAATCCTTTAATTTTTAGGCATTAAAAAATTGGTGTAATTAATTAATTATAGAAAAATTAAATAAGAGA
>NW_017295949.1:7638-13885 GCF_001594075.2 Trachymyrmex cornetzi
GTCCCATTTAAAATGACAACCTCAAATTTCTCTTGAATAGTGCATTTTAGAGAAAAATGTTTCAAACAAATGCTTTGTGACTTCGAGGGGGACATAAAATGGTATCATTGGTTTGACCTTGGGTGGCGTTGCCAAGGTCAGGGTGTGACCGGAATAATGCCTTGTTGATTAATAAGACTGTGTATTTAATTAAATTAATTAATATCGCAAGCATATCTTGGTCGTTGCTTACCTTGGTCGCCACTCTGTTTGTCCTTTGCCACAGAGAAGGTGATCCGGGTTGTCTAATGTCCCGTTTGCCAGCCTTGTCGGAATGGAGGTCCCTTATTGGCTTCCTTCCTTCCTTGTCTATCTCGTGATTGGCTGCTTCGATGTGAGAGTCGTGTCGTCGAATTATATCCTCGCTTCGTTGCGATGTTGCTTGTTATAACTCGTGGAAGTGATATTTTTCACAATAAAGTTGAAAGGCGGATTGTTGTAACGAAATAAAATTTATTCGAATTAAAATTAACAACAAAATAATTATTAATGGCCTTTCATTCACTCACGATCACATTCACACGGTTTCCGACACTCTAAATGACTCTCCTGTGATTATTTCGCGATACTATGTCGCGTCGCACAATTCAATACGTCGCGATGTCCAAGATGGCCGTCGCCTTTGTTCTCGGATGCCGCGCTTGCATATGACGCGTATCACGGCTTTTGCGGGTATTTCCTCGTTTTACTCGCGTTGTAACGACGCGGGGCGTTTACGGGTAACGTATCATAAACGAATTTAATCGAATTACGGCACTTTTCCGCCGTTTTCCCGTATTTTCCGAATATGTCGGAATTTCACTTTAATTCGCGGTTTTTTCGCGTAAATTCGCGCTCGCGATGTTTGATTGACGCTTACGCACTTTCCCGACTCGAGTTTACTCGGTTTTTTGGCGGTTTACGTGATTGCGCAATAAATTGAGCCGCACCTCGTGTCGCACGTCCGACACGTTTGGTTGCTAGGTTACGACCATCGACATCTAGAATGAACCGCTGATGGCAATGGTGGGGGTAGAAAGACGATTAGAGTGAGAGGCAGGAATAATAAGATTGTTCTTTCTCTGTTTACTGTTGTTTCTAACTAGCCGATTGGTTGTTGGATTAACAACAACCAATCAGGCTTCGGTAAACAGAGAAAGAACGATCTTATTATTCCTGCCTCTCACTCTAATCGTCTTTCTACCCCCACCATTGCCATCAGCGGTCCATTCTAGATGTCGATGGTTACGACTGATTTCCAAGATGGCTGTCTTGCCGGCCAAGATGTCGAGGAAGAAGAGGTCTGTACCTTTTTCCGCGATACGCTCGGTTGTCCCGAATTTAGTTCTTTCCTAGGAATACTTTCACACTGGCCTTACAATGTTTAAAATGTTATAAATAATTAGGAGATGACCTCCTTAACAAGGAATAATTATGGACTTTCGCTTTTATAAACAATAGGTGCGAATAAATAAACTTTTGGGTTGAATAATTTCGGTAACCAATCAGGTGTCAGGAAATAATTCCTATGTTGCTAAATAATTCTGAAATAATTCAAGATAACTCTAAATAATATGTTTTTCGTTAAATAATTAATCTTTTATGCCGAAATAATTCAAACAATAGTCCATTTACAAAATCTTGAGATGCGAGTGTGGATTCACCTTTAATAATTACTGGGTGATGTGAATAGCGTTTAATACTTGTAAATAATTGTAAATTGTTATAAATAATTCGGATCATGTCCGAAATGGCTGGTTATGCCTCAAATAATTCAAATAGTCATATTAATCACTTCGCATGTCAAGTTTTAGGTCCTTACTCGATGCATTACTGTGCACCTTAATTTTATCGTACTTTAACTGGAACTTTCTCTTGGAAATAATTTAAATAATAGCTTTGGCTCTAAATAATTGCGTTGAACTCTAAATAATTTGGAAACACTGTTGAATAATTCCTGAAGTTAGTTTTTTAATGAGTTTAGTAGTTTTAATAATTTTGACGTTCTGTCTTTGTCCTTTTAATGTAATAATTTTATCTTTTCCCTCTATCTTATGTGACATGTTCCAATTAATTCAGGATTGTTGAAATAATTCTAAAACTGATAAAATAATTCGGCTTACTCGCCGTTGTGTCAAAATAATCGTAATAACGTGGTTTACAAACCTTTGTAGTAACTAATCGCTCTTCGGCGGCTTTTAAGAATGCTTTTTGTTTCAGGGTCTCCAGATCCATCACAGGGTATTTTTATAGGTAAGTAATTGGTAGGTATCTTTGTAATCTTTATTCTAACATGCTTTTTAATTAATTTTCTCTATTTCTTTTTAGGTTCTCACACTTGATTGGATTGGTTCGCTTTCGGTAAGTGCTTATCAGGATATTTAGGTAGGTTGATTTATTATCAAATAATTAAAAAACGTATAAAACTTTATTCTTATAGCATATATATATATGTGTTAGTTAATCGTGTAAGAAAATTATATTAACTTTTCGTCTTGTAACTATACTATGTAGTATACTAAAATAATAAGAAATAATTCTGACTTTATGTCTCTTTTTATCATATCGCAGCTTGAGTACGGCTTGACCTTTTACAAATAAAACAATTAATAAAACTGCTACTTTGGCATAAACAAAACATAATAAATTAGTTATTTCCGCGCTCGTTAAAGCTTCTTTTATGCGGATTGCTGCTGGTCTACTGGATTCGATGTCCTTCTGGTCATCTCGCCGTCATCCTTCGTAACTGTTTGGAGGACGTCTGGAGGATATTTCTTCCTCTCTACTGCTGTACTGGTTTGTAGTGTTGTTAATATTTGCGCATCCTGTTGAAATTAATGTCGTCCTTTTGTAATTATTCTGCGGACTCTGGGGAATTGCGGTCGGTCGCAAGGGCAACGTCACTTCGAATTTTTTAAATGGAACCTTCCATTTTTCATTATATATTCTTGTAACTTACTTTGAGAGCTTTTCAAAACACTATAATAAAATATTTTTTCATTAAATACTTTGCGAGTTATAAGGCTTGAAAGTTATAGTCCCGTCGGCACTAACGTTACCCAAGATGTCCGACCGATGGCTAAAACCTCTAGAATGTTGTTCAGGATCATGGCCTGGATAACATTTATCAAGATCAAGACCATTGGAAGTTGTACCTCTTATTTTCATTTTTACCTACGTGCAAATAAATTTTTAGTGCAAAAATGAAAATAAGAAGAACAGCCTCCAATGACTTTGATCTCGA
Source organism: Trachymyrmex cornetzi (assembly GCF_001594075.2). NCBI lineage: Eukaryota > Metazoa > Arthropoda > Insecta > Hymenoptera > Formicidae > Trachymyrmex > Trachymyrmex cornetzi. The sequence continues at coordinate 10,901 of NW_017295949.1, forward strand.
AAAATGTTATCCAGGTCATGATCCTGAACAAAATTCTTGAGGTTTTAGCCGTCGGTCGGACACCTTGGGTAATACTAATGCCGACGGTACTGTAACCTGTAAGCCTTATAACTTGAGAAGTACTTAATGAAAATGGATTTAATTATAGTGTTTTGAAAAGCTCTCAAGGTAAGTTACAAGAATATATAATGAAAAATGGAAGGTTCCATTTTAAAAAATTCGAAGTGACCTTGCCCTTGCGACCAACCGCATTTTCTCCCAGTCCGCTAATAAATAACCTGAAGACACAATTAATTCCAGGATGACATAGGGAAAATACCCATACCACCTATAACAACGGCGGCAGCAAGGAAAGAGTTTCCACCGCAAATACCGGAAACGAGCGCCATGCAACGAGGCGAGACCAAAGACAGAGTGATGAACCCACAGGACAACACTCCAACCGCATAGAATACGTTTAGAGAACGCGGATTATAACCATTTTAATTTTTTATCTTTATTATTACTTGTATTGTTTTAAGAAAACTTTTATATAATTATTCGAAAGGTTTACGCCGCACATAAGATGCGAAACGCATGTTTTAAGTATTCAATAATATTTTATCAGTCTCATGACGAAAGGTCATTTTATTTTAAACAATTAATTATTATACCAAGAATAAACTTTTATACGTTTTATACGATTATTCAACCATATATCAACTTACCTAAATATCCTGTAAAACACAGCAGCCGACAGGCGAACCAGTCCAATCCAGTGTGATAACCTGAAAATAAATAAAGAGATAATACTAAGATAACAATGATACAAAAGATACTTACTAGATACTGAATGATAAATAAAAACACTGCAATGGATATGGAGACCCTGAAAAGGAAAAACATTATTAGAAGTCGCTGAAGAGCGAATACTTACCTCGAAGGTTTGTTAAACACCTTACTTTAATTATTTGAATTATTTTGGCATAACGGCGAGTCAGCCGAATTATTTTACTTGTTTTCAAATTATTTTGACAAGCTTGAATTAATTGGAATACTTCTCGTAAGTTAGAAAGAGAAGAAAAGTTATTCTGAAGTTAGACAAGGACAGAAGATCCAAATTATCCAAATCCACATATACCGCCATTGAGCGAAGTAATTAAGCATTCGATACATTTTTTAAATTATTTAGAGGTAAATACAATTATTTCAATGATCCTAGAAAGGATGTTCCAGTTAAGACAAGTAAACGTTAAGTTACATTTAATTCTTACACATAGGGACTCTGAACTTGACATGCGAGACTCGATAGTACATATCTGAAATTATTTCAGGCTAATTCAGCCATTTCGGACTTATTCCGAATTATTTGCAATTATTCAAAGTTATTTAGAATTATTTGGGAGTCTAAAACTCGATTCACAACACCCGGTAATTATTAAGGGTGAATCCACACTCGCATTCCAAGATTGGGCAAATGGACTATTGTTTAAATTATTTCGGCATGAAATTTAATTATTTATCAAGAAATGTAATTATTTAGAAGCATATTGAATTATTTTGCAAGTATTTAGCAGCATACGAATTATTTCCAGACACCTGATTGGTTGCCGAGATTATTTCATACAAAAATTGATTTATTCGCATTAATAAAATATAGTGAGCGAAAGTCCATGATTATTTCTTGTAAAGGAGGTCATCTCCTAATTATTTATAACATTTTAAGCATTGTAAGGCCTGTGTGAAAGAATTACCAAGAAAGGACTAGATTCGGGACAACCGATCGTACCGGGGAAAAAGGTACGCACCCTTTCTTCTTCGACATCTTGGCCGGCAGGACAGCCATCTTGCCAGTCAGTCGTTACCAGCTAACCGAACGTGTCGGACGTGCGACACGAGGTGCGACTCAGAGTGTTACGCAACCGCGAATACCGTGAATAAACCGTAAAATAACGGATCGGGAAAGCGCGTTGACGCGTAGACATCGCGAGCGCGAGATAACGCGAGAAAACCGCGAATTAAAGTGATATTCCGAGAAATACGGAAATTTCGGGTAAACGGCGGAAAAGTGCCGAAAAGCGATTAAATTCGTTAATACAACGTTACCCGTTAACGCCACGCGTCGTCATAACGCGAATAATACGAGGAAATAACCTCGAAAGCCGCGAAACGCAACGTTTGCAAGCGCGGTATCCGAGAACAAAGGCGACGGCCATCTTGGACTTCGTGACGTACTGACATGTGCGACACGACGCGACATAGAGATCGCGAATAAATGTAATAGACAGGGACCGAGTGTCGAAACGCGTGTGAATGAACTTGTGAGTGAATGAAAGGCCATAAATAATTATTTTCAACCAGTTGTTAACGTTTGTTTAATTTAAATAAATTCTATATGGTTACGTTAACCCGCCTTTCAACTTCATTGTGCGAGATACCTCTTCCACGCTTTAATAAATATATCAACGCATCGACGAGGAGCGATCAAGGTACGACACGACCCAGCGAAGCAAGCGGCCTCTCAGGACAGAGCGAGACAGGAAGGGAGCCATTAGCAGCCCTTCGTCGTATGAAGGCCAGACCAAACGGGACAAAAGGCAGCCCGGACCACCTTCTTCGTAGCATAGGTGAAACGAAGTGGCGACCGAAGTAAGATTTATAATTAATTAATTGAAAATATACGGATTACATTTAATTGCGGCATCATTCCGGTCACACTCTGACCTTGACAACGCCACCCAAGGTCAAACCAATGATACCATTTTATGTCCCCCTCGAAGTCATAGAACATTTGTTTGAAATATTTTTCTCTGAAATGCACTATTCAAGAGAAATTTGAGGTTGTCATTTAAAATGGGACACCGTGTATATAAAAAAAAATTTAATTTTTGTTTGAAAATTTATTTTATAATTAATAATATAGACGTATTTTAATATTAATAAAAATTTAAATAATTTTTATGTTATAAATTAATAAATAATATTTATAATAATTAAAATTTAATA
>NW_017295949.1:14562-19595 GCF_001594075.2 Trachymyrmex cornetzi
CCCTGCCCCACAGCTACCTTGGTTCAGCGCTTAAGCCTTCCCACCATCTACAAGGTCCTACAGCCCTTAGGGAAGGTATGTGACGGCAAGGTCGAGTGGTGACCCAGCCAGTGAAGGCAAGGTCGAGTGGTGACCCAGCCAGTGAAGGCAAGGTCGAGTGTTGACCCAGCCAGTGAAGGCAAGATCGAGTGGTGACCCAACCAGTTAAGGCAAGATCGCATCACTGAAACAAACATTACTGAAAAAATCTGGATTCTGATCTAACATCTCAATCTACAAAATTGTACTCTGAGTACGTAGTCGGCCTCACTTAATTCCTGTACCAGAGTAATATGATACGGATGATAATTGACTGATCATAACAATCTGTGTACCGTAGTTTGAGGGATTCCCAGTTTTCGTTCTACTTGACGGGTACTAATATGGGGATGAACCATAGCCAAAACTCCAAGCAATCTAGGATCATTATTATTATGAAGTCTATTCCTTCGCTTTTCACGATGAAGTGGATTATTACGAGATCTCTTTTCAATGTTCATAATTTGTTGAACAGTAGGATAGCGGCGATTTGGGAATCGCTCCGCATAAGTACGGGCAGTAAGTCTGTAATTTCTACCACATTCACCAAAGGTAAGAATATCGACTACTTCTGTAGGCGTATAATTTGCCATTTTACTGACCAGAATTTTATCAGATTACAAATGTTAAAAAAATACATAAACACTTGTGACTTTGGCACTAAATAGACAAAATTTTGGAGGGATACTTAGAGGAACTCAGATGGAAAGTTTAATTTTCGATTTTGAAGGTAAGGTTGTAACCGGATTAATGCCTTGCCTTACTCAGATCCCGTGTTTATAATGTTTTCATTAATTAAATATTACCGTAATCACTCTGTGTGACTTACTTAAACGGTCGCCACTCTGTTTTACCCTTAACAGAGAAGGTGTCGGTTCCTGGAAGTTTCCGCTGAGTCGGCTACTGCGGTAAAGGCGGGTATTTGTCTTCCTTCCTTCCTTCCATCGCTTGTCTTGTCGGCCGCTCGGCTCAAGAACTCGTGTGGTTGTAGCGTGGTGTAACGTCGTTGTTATAAATTCAGTGGATGGCGTTTTCAGCAATAATTGAGAGCCAATGTGGATAACACACTTTAAACTTTATTCATAAATTAAATATATAAAACAAAACTAGGCCTTATTCACTCATCACACTCACTCACGCTCATTCGCACAAAACGAAATGTTATATCTATCTCGCTTTTGCTTTTGATCACGCGATATGTCGCGTCGCGTCGCATTAATAACAATTTGGCGGTTAACCAAAATGGCCGCCCTACGATGTGGCGTGATATTGCATCAGCCGTATACTAACACTTTCGAGGATAATCACTCGATAATTCCGCGTTTTCTACGCGTGTCGTTACTTCGGGATACGTATTGAAACGATTGAGAATTATTTACGGCGACTTGTGGCCGTTTCCCGCACTTCCACGGTTCTCTCATAAATTTCCCGGAATTTTGCGTTATTTCGCGATAAATCGCCGTTCGCGATATATATACTACGCTCGGATTCGATGCCGCGTGCTTCTAACGGGTGGTTTGCAACGATTTAGCCGATTGCGCAATTGATTAAGTCGCGTAGTTCGATACGTCCGTTCCCTTCGGATGACCAACTACGACTGAAGTGGAAGATGGCTGCCTCCATCAGTGATGCACATTTGGCTCCCCGGTTACACGGAATCCAGCCCCACCACTTTTACCCCCACCTATCGGCATCGAGTCGGCCGCGAGAACGAGCGAGACAGCGAGAGGCAGCGCCCGTCCTTTTCGCTCTACCAGTAAATCGTAAACACATGCGAGTATTAGAGCGAAAAGGACGGCCGCTCTATCTCGCTGTCTCGCTTTCTCTGCTAGTCACTCGTTACAAGCGACCGAAAACCGAAAATGTACTTTCTCGGCCGCTCGGCGTATTCTTGTACAGGGTATCCCGATCTTTTTTGCCAATCACTTTTGTATTCATAGAGCGGATTAAACTGAGTCGAAAAGTCCTCTACCATTTTGCAATTTTCGCAATAGTTAACAAGATATTAATTACTAAAAATTGCAAAATATTGGTTTTGAATAATTTTTTACTCAAATACTATCAACTTTACAGAAAAACTGCAAGAGACAAAAATTATTTCTTTTCTTCTCATAAAGTTTCGAGAATTTTTTCAGAATTTTTTAACAGCTTTTTAATACTGCATTTTCTTATTTTTATCAACATGAGAAAATACGGTATTAAAAAATTCTGAAAAAATTCTCAGTACTTTATGAGAAGAAAATAAATAATTTTTGTCTCTTGCAGTTTTTCTGTAAAGTTGATAGTATTTGAGTGAAAAATTATTCAAGACTAATATTTTGCAATTTTTAGTAATTAATATCTTGTTAACTATTGCGAAAATTGCAAAATGGTGGAGGACTTCGACTCAGTTTAGTCCGCTCTATCTACACAAAAATGATTGGCAAAAAAGGAGCACCCTGCATAAGGGATAAAGAGACATGAACACACATTCTAGATAACGATTTTTTAATAAATTTTAATAATCATATAACCCTTCCATTAATAACAACTTTTCCATTAATAATAACTTTTCAATGATATTTACTTCATCAGAGCAATTATTTACTATGTTAGTTCGATGAGCTTTCGATTCAGCATGCTTAAAAACTCCTGATGAGCAAGAAAACGTTTTATTACAAAGGATACAAAAGTATGAACTATTATCATTAGGAACTTTTTTAATCCAAGATTTACATTTCTCGTTTTCTAGCCAATCATGAGAAAATTTACGTCTTTTTGCGTGCTTAGAATCTACGCATTCCATACTGAAGAATACAAAAATACAAAAGAAACAATTAAAGAAAGATATAAAACAAAGAAAAAACAGCAAGTTATGAAAAAAAGATAAAGTGTAACTGTAAATACCTTTACAAAAATGCACACTATTGTCTAGAAAGAGGGAGAGAAAAATCGTCGAACAACGTAACCATCAAACTAATACTACATTCAAAATAAATCCTACTACAAAACAAAAACCACTTACACATTAAACTGTACACAGAACAAATAATAATCTAACAATATAATTTTCTAATCACTACAGGAATCTAATTTCACTACAGGAATTTTAGGAATCTCTAACCTTATACGTGCTAAGCATGAGGCGAGTAGAAACAAAAACAGATCGCGAAAAAAGATAATTTCATGCCTATGGGGGGTCATGAAGTTTGCGCTGGTTGCGCGGTAATCGCGCAATGGTAGCGGTCTCACTTTTCATCGCGCCCTGATGCACAGTTTTCCTGGAATTTTTATATGAATAATGACATCTACGAAAAATACTAAGAAAGTTTATATTCTTTTTGGAACATTTAGTATTCAATTCCTGATATATTACAAAATATGTTTGTAATATATCAGGAATATTAACACTTGCAAATTTTTCGAAAATCGCAAACAATTAATATTTCGTAAACTGTCGCGTTTTAAAATCATTGTTGCTATTAATGGAAGGGTTATATGATTATTAAAATTTATTAAAATCTATTTATTAAAATCGTTATCTAGAATGTGTGTTCATGTCTCTTTATCCCTTATGCAGGGTGCCCCTTTTTTGCCAATCACTTTTGTGTAGATAGAGCGGACTTATATATATAACCTTATTAAGAGCAACAGTCACATTACCTTTGTCCGCTTTTGAAAATAAAACTTCTGGGTGTTCCTTAACAAATTTATCAGTGGATTTAATCCAATTAAATAACAATTTAGTCTCGCTCGAGCCGTCGTACAGTACGGACGTAGTATAACGCGCTCACAAATAAACAGCAATATCGTGATCAACTCTGCGATTTGTCACGCGATATTAATTACACCGAGTGAAAACATAGTTAAAACGAGTTATAGCATATTGATTTGGTGTAAGGAATCCGCGGCCGTGACGGCCAGCAGCAAGAAAACTGTAGCAATGCAGCATTCCAAATTAGGAATGTGTATGTTACTCAAATTAAGGAAGCACTTTTCATTCAAAGTGTTTAACGGAACTGTATCACCAAATTCAGACGCTGTAATATGTATTTTTTCCACACAAAGATGAGAATCTTCTCTAGGTATCTCATTAGAAACTGTACTGAGCCTCGAATCATTGTTAAAGGAACAAAAATAAGAAATAGGTTTAATAAATGATTTACAAATTTTTTGATCCTTTTCTTTCAACCAATGAAACTTTTTGTCAATTCTTTTTGTCTGTAGATGAAACCAAGAACTGTTAATATAATCCAAGTATTTGAAAAATGCACAAGATATGGAGATTGGCAATATGTTATAAATTTTTGAGGAAATATCAAAAATATTATTTCTAGTATTCAAGTAACAGTACGAGTCTTTGATTTCCAAATGCAAAATAGATTTTACAACATTCAACTGTATTTTTCTCAATTTGCTGAAATATCTTCCATTATATAATGATACATTATAACTATTAATATAACATCTTAAGTGTGGTGGTACTAAATTAGATTTACGACAATTGTTCAAGAATCAAATACGCGTTCTAATATTCACGCTCAATTTCACTAATTTACAAGCCTCCTTTAGAATTTGAGTACATTAATAAGATGGAAAATATGCTTTCAGACAATAACACTTATGAGGTAATTAATAAAGATCCTACGAGAAAAATTATTAGTGATTTACGAAATATTCTTTGTAGATGGAAGAATAAGGGGTTTATTGACGACATTACATATAAAAAGCTACTTAGTACTGACGGCAATATTCCAAGGGCTCACGGGTTAACAAAAATTCACAAATTGAATTATCCTCTCAGAATTATAGTTTCATCTGTTAATAGTCCGTTATATAATTTATCATTTTATTTACATAAAATTATTAATGATACAATGCTCAAAGCTCCTAGTTACATAAAAAATAGTTTTGACTTAATTGAAAGATTAAAAAATATTAAACTTGATTCTAACTCATCACTTGTTTCACTGGAT